>NC_072731.1:175194680-175478186 GCF_026930045.1 Uloborus diversus
TTTGTATTTGAGACAAATGTGTAAATAATATCCCTTCTCAGCATGTGCAAAGAAAAATGAGGTGATCGCATGACTTTTTTTTTACTCCAATTAAATGTCATTTCCCCATTATTGGCATTTTTAATGTGATTCAATAGTTTACTCTCTAAGTATCACCAACATTGGCCAAATTAAAAGCAGATTTAAAAAAAAAAATCGCCATATTTGCCGCCAAGTTGGCGAAAAAACTTGGCGATCAAAGTACTGGCGATATGTCGCCAAGTGTCCGCCAAATTATAACACCACTTGAGTTTACATCGAAATTAACAATAATTCCCCCCCCCCAAAAAAAAAAGGAGCAAAAGACCCTTTAGAAACACCCGAATGCAACCAAAAGGGAAGGTGCACAACTAGACTCGCTAGGCATCTACGTACCAAATTTCAATTTTCTAGGACATACGATTCTTGAGTAATGCGACATACACACGCACAAGCGGACATACGTACATACAGACGTCACGAGAAAACTCGTTGTAATTAATAATATTCGGGGGTGAGTAAAATGGAAATTAAGGTCGATTTTTGAGAGAGAATTTTTTCGTGAATACAATACTTCCTTTTTTGTAAAAGGAAGTAGTAATTATGATTTTTTTCTTAAAAACAGGCTTGGGGGATCAATAAACTAAATAGCACAACCATTAGACTTTTTTTTTATTATCTCGTGCTCGTGTATGAGAACGGATACAGATAAATCATTTCATACACACTAGTTTTTTAGCTATTGAAAATCTAGATCTTTCATTTTTTTATTACATAGAATTAAAATTCGTTTGACAGGATGCAACCATTGCAGTTAATTGTAATAAAATATTTAATTGTTTTCATACACGTGTACCATGGCTGAAAGACATGCCCTGTTCAATAGAGAAAATGTGAAGTTAAAAATTATTATTTTGTTGTTCATACATTTGTTCACGCGTACTGCGTTAAAATAGGGACACGTGTATACAATTATTTACAAATTTTGTGCTTTGTTAGCGTCGTTTTTATTTATTATTATTTTTCCAAAAAAAAAAAGAATTCTATTATTTTTTTCATTTTGTTTTTTTGGTATGAAATATTATGTGAGGACTCTAATACCTTAAAAAAAACTCAAAACGATCGTTTAAATAAAAAAGCAAGCATAAATTTGTGCTGAAACAACTTACAAAACAAAATTAACTACTGTATTTAATCTTGTATTTTCTTTTTAAGATTAACTATTTCATGTAAATATGTATTTTCGTTATAAAACTGCTGATTTTTTGTGACGTTTATAAAGTTTAAATTTTTTTTCTGCTTTGCTTCCGTAAAATATTCCTCCTCTTTTCCTTTCTATAAAAAAAATCACTACTTTTTTTTAAAACGAAAACTTGATTTAACTACTCGTACTCTCCCTCTTTCTTTCGTTATGTTCCGTCTTCATTTCCTTTTCAGTTCCATATTTTCTACTTCCCCATTACACTTTTTTTATTTAACAATCTTTCCCGCCATTTTCCTCGACGCTTCTCTCCCTATGTTTTTTCTTCTTTCTTTTAGTTTCATTTTATTTTACATAGCTTGAAGTCGTGTTCCCGGCGCAAAAACAACCGTTTTACTTTTATTTAATAATACTATAATGTACTTATCCTTTTCTCCCTTCATTTTCGTCGTTTCTTGAATTATCATTTAATGTTTAGGATTAGAGTTAAAGTAAGGTTGCAATATTTCCTGGAACTACTAAATAAAAATGTGTTTATTTTTAAAATCTTAAAAGAGATTGTTCTTTTCGAATGAATTTAAATTTTTTTTTCTTTTACAAGAATTATCATCAACTTATTACTCTCTCGTTGAAATATTTTTTTTAAAAAAAGTGTAGACTTACGAAATAGGAACTTTTTAGCTTACTTGAAAATTGTCATAACTCTTTCCAAAAGACATAGGAAAAAGAATCAAACAGGAATATGGAGTTTCTACCTTGTGTGCAAGAATGAATTCAATTTTAGTTTATATTAAAATTAGTCCAATTCCACCCAGATACCTATTTTATTTTCAATTTTTTTAAAATTTCCCATGTCTAAAAGTAGGGTGGTTTACTGTATAACCAAGTTGTGCTGTATTTCCTCATTCTGTAGAATAACTACAAAAACGGGATAAAGTAGCGGAGTATACTTTGATATGGTTTGAATTTATTGAATCTCCTCAAGTGAAAGATAATTGTTTGACTGAAAAAATATCCAGTTACTCACCAGTGTAATAAATTTAAAAAATAAATAAAAAGGTAGCAATTGTAACACGTTTCGATTATTTGCCCTCGCTCCCCCGCTATAGAAGTTTAAGATCTTAAATGTGGCCAAAACTTTAAAAAAAGTAACCAGATTTAGCTAAAAATTGACGTTTATAGTCGATATAGTCGTTAACATTCAAAGATATCGAGATTCTGATCCCTGTTTTCACAGCATTTTATTTATCGCTAAATTTGACGACTTTACTTAAAATGTAACCTTATATTTCAAAAATATGGATACAAAGGCAAATGATTTATGCGTCAAAAAACATGTTTTACTGTGATCTCTCATTTCCTGCTTATTTTTAAAAACAATTTTACTACACTATCAATGCGATTCCCTGGTAAGAACATAAGAGTTTCTATAATACTATCTTTACACCAGTATTCACCAGACATTTGTCTCTCGGTCAGAACAGTGAACTTGCTGAACTGCGAAGCTTCTTCAAGCGATCTGACCCCAGCGTGAAAAAGAGAACTACGCTGGACGGGAATAGTTTAATGCGGGTGTTAAACGTTGAATAGAAAAAGCAAAACCATAAACACGAATATTTGGAACCTTCCATCATTATGCCTTTGAAGATTTCATACGGAATGCTGAAAAAGTCTGCCATCTTATTGGAAAATTCAAAGATTTATTCATAATAGACTAAAGACTGTCAGTTCTCGACTAAAAGCATATGATCTGTTTCGCGGACGGCAAATGCTCTTATACACCTGAAAGAAGAAAAAAAAACTGATGTTACTAATTTAGTTCCAAAACTAAAGCCGTATGTATCTAAAACTAAGGATTTTCGAATTTCAAGGATATTTATCGGATATCCTCGAAAGTTTTTAACACATGGCGAAAAGGTTGACATATATTTAGTTGTAGCAATTTAGTTTGATTTAAAGTTGGTAAATTAACTTTTAAAATAATAATATATCTTGATATTATGTTTTTAGTAAACGAGGCTGATTTGCTTCTATTGTTTGCATTCCGAAAATAGCTTATAATTAGTAGGCTAAAGGTTTTAAATTCTTACGCATATCTTTTCATATACATATGTGCTTGCAAAAAAGACCAAAATGGGAACTGTCCCAATATTTAATTTATACTGATGCAGATCATGTATTTAATTACTTAATGGTAGCACGAGTGATTTGATGTGTATGAAAATTGCGAGTGCTTTTTGACGTATTCATATTTTATTAAATTATTCTCGGGTATAAGTTAACTTTTGTTTTTCATTTACACTGGATTGTCTTTTAACTGAAGATTATCACGTAGAAGACTCCGCAACAGAGAGGCAGGAAGTGTTGTTGTTGTTGTTGTTACTTAAGACACTCGGGAACCCGCGAGCCCGAGTAGCTATACTTCTCAATTTTAAGGCAGAGAGGTTACGGCTTCCGTTTTAATCGAGCGCCTATTTCTAGGTGGAAGTCCAATTTGGCTTAGAGAACACGATAGATGGCACCACCATCTACGGACAGTTCGATAATTTAGAACCAGACCAGAAGCGAATAACTTTCTGATCTAGCACTCCCAGAGGTATCGTTTCACTTGGAGGACATTGCAACCACGAGCATATTTAACGTCACCCAGTCACCATTAATGACGACGGTGGATCTTCAACCAGCGAGGATCAAGCCCGAGACCCTCCGACCACAAGTCCAATGCCTTACCGATCAGGCCACCACGCAGTAGAGGAGGTCACGGGTTCGATTCCAGACTTCACCTGACATCTGATTTTCTTCTCTTTGTGAATAAAGTTTTATTCTCTCTCGTGCTATCTACGACATGTAGTTCTCGCTGCGAAGTACGGTAAATGTCAGTAATAACTGTTAAAAATGTTTGTGTACAAACACGAAGAGTTTCTTTTATTTTTGCTTGTTCAAGAACAATGTCTGAAGTAATAATTAAACCACTTTTCGTCGTGAACATAAAAATAATTTTCCGAATGCTACTTAACATAATCATAATGCCTTTCTCCTTAAATCCAAGGGAGTACGTTTTACCCTTAATTAATCTTTATAAACAACTCGGCAATTAGAGTTTTATCCTAACTGCGACATAAACCTTTGAAACGGGCCTTAAAAGAGCATTTTAAACTAAATCGGTTCGCTTTAAATATTATGCTCAAATATCCAGTTGCTTTGTTGACCATCAAGATTTCACTAAATGCCGCTAATATTATCTCCCGTTGCTTAAATTATAATCTGCTTTTACGTGAGTTTACACATCGTTAACTACATTCAAGTATTTTTAAAAGCCCCATATTTTACACTTTTGTCCGAGTTAAAACGTTTCTAGATTTTAGTGTTTTTTTTAGGTTTCAAAATGAAAATTTAAAATATATATGTATATATATTTCTTAAATCAACTTAATTCAAACAAGCTCAATTTTTTCGCAAACAAAGGTTGTAATCAGATGATTACCCGGGTTTCTAAAAAAGAATAGAATTTTGCTTCAATTTCGGTCTTATACTAAAACAATGCTAATGAATTGCAATGTACTAAAAGTGATATATTATATAAGCTGTAGTTTTAAAATAAACAAAATGTGCGTCAAGAAATGTTCGATGAATGTTTTGAAAGATACTGTTAAAAACGGCAATGTTAAAAAAAAAAAAAAAAAAAACTATAGGTCGAATTTATTTTAAGGAAGCAAATGAAATTCTTTAATTAAATAAGATGGAAAGAGTAATGCATAAGATAATAGAAAGTTCCACAAATCAAATTTCATTTGCCACGTCGCAATGTACAATGTGATGGTTGTCAGCCAATCGCAAAGAAAATGAAGTTTTGCATAAACATCAGGTTTTGGGAAACAGGACGAAAAATATAATTTTGATTACTTAAAATACATTTAGCTACAATGCTGAACTTAAATTTAATCAATACGTGCACACAATTATGGAATTAAAGAAAGACAAAGAAAAAACTTTCTTTGAAATGTATATTATACATTTGCTTTGTAAAATTAGCTAAAATGTATCATTTTTTCTTAAGACATTAAATGTTTACTTTGCTCACAAAAAGAGCATAACTTAATCACTGTTTCACTGCCACATGCTATATAAGTTTACTAGCTGTACCCGACTCGCGTTGCTACGCCAACAAAAAAATACATCATTATACTGATTTTCATGACAATCGGTTGAACGGGGCAGAAGTTGCTACTCTGCAGTGCCACCTGGTGGCGAGTGGCTTCAATGAGCATATTATGCACCTTCTCAGTGGAAAAATACATATATATAGCAATTTTCGTAATAATCGGTCCAGGTATCAAGTGAAGCCGTGACTATACTTAAATTTTGTACTCACGCAGTTTGCAAGATCAATCAATCGCTAAAAATATCAAATAGAAAAAGTTTTAAATCCCCCCGTTGCATGAAAAGCCATAAAACAATAAAGAAAGAATTTATTTGTTCAAACTCAAGAAAAATGGCAACAGCTAACTTCTTATCAATGAGATCTTTCACGCAAATTAATTTCTGCAGCCGATAATTTTATTCGTATTTATCCAATGGATTGTGACTTAAATTAGAAAAAAAAAGGAACTATCAATCGGATTTTTTTTCGAACTGGTCTATAAATATTTCCAGTACCAAAAAACAACAAACGGTGAAAGTTTCAGCCAAATCTGCCGGGTAGTTTTTGAGTTTCATGGATGACATACAGACAAACTATCATTTTAATATGTATAGATTATCGATATAAAATTGTTGAACCTGATTATTCGTGTTTATTATTATTATTATTATTATTATTATTATTATTATTATTATTATTATTATTATTATTGTTTATTAATTGTTGCATGGCAATAATTTTAACACACTATGGCGGTTTAAATAAAAGTTTAATCAATTAGAAGTTTCTCATAACTACAATTAAAACAATTGAGAAATAAACTGTAAAAAAAATCCGAAACGTGACTGGTTATTTCCGTGAAACGTTACGGAATTTCACAAGTTTTCACCTATTTTCCCGTAAAATCAAGTATTTTCGCAAAAAAAGTTTTCTGAATTTCTACAAGTTGTACGAATGCAGACTTTGAACTATTTTTAAGAATATCTTTAGGTACCAGTTTAAGGATTGAATGAGCATGTTTATTAAGTGTATCGACTAAACTTTATTTTTTCTTAAAAAACATTTCCTGGGTGAAGCTTGCTTTAGTGTGATGTAAATAAAAAGTTAAATAAATCAAAGGAATTAAACTATGCAACTTAATTTACGCTGTATGTAAAAAAGGAATTCATGAAATTTGTTCAGAAAGAGTTTCTCTTAACGAGTGGACATACTTTTTTGGGGGGGAGGGGAGGGGAGGTAAAAATACCTTCAATGTAATAACTAGAGTTAATTAAAGGTGTTTCTCTTCTTTTTCAAAAATAAAATACAAAATAACTACGAATTTTATTCCGCACTTTCAGTATAAAGAGAAGAAAAATCTTCAGCCCTTAAAATATGAAATAGCAGTATGTTTTTCTGAAATCGCAGTCATATGATTAATTGTGCAATATATTCCAACCAAACAGCTAGATTCGTAGTCTTTTACAAGAAGATATACATTTGAGAATGTTCTAATGTTATTGCCAAAAACAATATCACATTGTTAAACTGAGAGTTTTCTAAAATAAATGCGTTTTTAAAATATATTCTTTAATTGACAATTGATTCAGTTTTAAAAATAAACATAATGTGTCAGAAGAAAAAATACTTTTTAAATTTTATATCCTGTTTTGGACTAACATAGAGAAATAAATTTAATACTGAAGCTAAAGCAATACTAAAACTTTCGGATATTTGAGTCAAACTTTGTAAGTTTCTTTGTTCCACAACTATTCCAACTATATTCCACTGAAGCTCAATAAAAATAATCTTCGGGTCTGTTTTTTGTTAGTTGTAATTTTTTTTTTGGCAATCATTCTCTAGTTTTTTTTTTTTTTTTTCTTTTTTTTTGAAGCGTGTAATTATATACTTTGCTGCTATGTTTACGTTTTTGCAATGAAATTTTGAGATACGTCAATCCAAAACACTTTTCTCAAATTTTATTGTATGCGTGGCCTACTTTCTTTTCCTCCTCTTATTATTATTTATTTATTTTTTTTTTTTTTTTGTTTGTTACTTATTACTTACTGCACAAGGGGTTCGCCAACTTTTTGCGCATTTTACAAGGGGTTCGTGGGAGAAAAAAGGTTAAGAACCGTTGCTCTAATGCTACTGAAGCACAGGTAAATCGGAAAAAGTCTGATCAATTACGTAAGCAGACTTAATTTTTCTAGAAGGTTCCCGGGACATGACTTGTTTTAACAGGGGATAATTCCCATTTCTTCTGAAAGTTTCAAGGATAATTTCAGAAAGGTTACTGACGTTTGGTGGAAAACATTTTTGGTTTTTGCAAGATATGTTACTCGCAGAAATTGGGCTCATCAGCCTATTTTTTCCAGGAACGTTTCTGAATCGTTTTATTAGTGTATGTTATAACGTATGAAACACATTATGCACAAAATTTTAGTTCTATGATGCACAAAAGTTGAAGAATTGTAGTGAACTATTTAGCTATATTAATTAACCTCACAAAATATTTTATAAATATTTTTGTGAAAATACTAAAAATTGCGACTCCATAAACTTTAAATATTTGTTTCATGTTAATTTTACACATTTAATATGTGTGTGACCAGCATAAGCATCCAATAGTAATCCAACTGTTTTTAGGAATTCTGAAACTACATATCATTTCTTGACAAACGCCATTCAAACCTAGACGTTCGAGGAAAAAAAAAACGAAATATATGTTATCAATTGTTTAAAAATCCTATTTTATGTGATGTATATATGTATTTAAGTCTGCTGAAAAAAAATAGGCTTGTGAAATATCTAGTCATAAAATATTTTGTATAAGAGCGTTTGAAATCGAAAAGAATTTTCTTCCGAAAAACCTTATGAAATACTCAGTAAAAAGTGTAAGAAGTTGTTATAAACAAATCTTTTCTTTATGTTATGAAATACTTCAAAGAAAATATGTTCCCCGTAAGCATTCTCGCGATTTAATAATGTATTCTTGGGAGATATAATAACTTTTTAAAAACGTGATATGTTTTTTAGAGTACTGGTAGAACAGTTTAAAAAGCTGAATTGAAAAGAAGAATGAATAAGCTGTCAAAGAAAAATATTTCAATCTGTCATAAAATGTAATATTAATATATATATATGTATATATGTGTATATAGATTGATAGATACATAGATAGATACACTCATAAATACACATATATAAATACATATATATGTATGTATATGTATATATGTATGTACGTGTGTGTGCGTGTGTGTGAGCAAATATATTAAACTGGTTATTAAGCTCCCTCTAGTATCAGTTACATCGTACTAATTTAATGTCTCATTTTAGTATAATGCGTGTAGTTTACCGCATTTTTAAAAATTAATTTAAAAAAAAAAACAAAGTTCAATGACGCGTAAATTTTGTAGAAACAGACTGACGGAAGAATTAAGAGCGAACACCTCATTTGCTAATATAATAGTAACAAATAATTGCCTCTATCAGTTCAGTTTTAATGTGCCTAGATAATTATATTTTTCAACCGCGAAAACAATCAGTTCTTCCAATTGTTTTTGAATATTTTCAGCACAAAGGTATTTATTCGTCATCAAACTCATTGTAGTTTAAAAACACCTCGGCAGACTCGAAGAGAGGTCAAGTCAGCCAAGTTGGAAACTAGAGGCCTGGGCCTTGGAGAGCGCCCGGCTACACTGTCGCAAAAGAAAAAAGGGGGAAAAAAGATAGAAAGAGAAAGAAATTATTTCCGTCCCATTTTCGGATTTTTTACATATTTTCTGACACAGCCCGTCAAATATAAGAATGCTTCGCATTTTGACAGTAATGTGGCGGCAGAGCAGACGTAATTTGAATGCCATTTTATAGTAGCAAATAAAACCTCTGACTTGGCCACACTTATCATGGCCACAATTTTGACCTACGCCATCGCTTAGTACGGGAAATTCTGTGGTGGCAAATGGGGGAACTATTTATGCCACAAACCTCGTACAATGTTCGAGAAAAATATTTTACAAATAAATAGTTAGTTTCAATCCTCAAACATTAACTGGTTATTCATTAATTTTAATAAGAAAGCCAGATATCCCTAAACTACAAAATGATGCTTTTTTTTTCTGAAAATTCATTTTTTGATCAATTATATGTATTTGGAAAATAACGGTTGTACATGAGGTTAAATGTTAATTACATACCAATAGTAGTGGTTTCTTTTACAAAAATATACTGTCGTTGCCTGCTCCTTTGCATGTAGATATACGCGTAAGAACCAATAAATAATTGACAAAGCTCATTTCTCGGTAATTTTCAGATTAAATAATTTATATATACTTTAAAAAAGTGGAAGTGCCCACTTCAATTATCGAATGAAGTTTTGCACCGCGTTACGATCAGAACTAGTTTTTTTTTTTTCTTTTTTAGCAATTTACTCAACCGCTTTTCTTAACTTGAACCGAACAAGATCACTTGATTTTTTCCTGAATCAGCAGCACTTCGTTTAATCAAGTGTCTATTCAAAAACAAATTTAATGATCCACCGTATATATACAAATCTAAGAGATTTTAGTAAGTTATTTTCTTTCAACCGTGTCTTTAATCTCAAATTAATTTAATTGCTTTTCGAGCTTCCGCTTGAGTATGAACGTTTTGTTTGTTAATTCAGCAGTTTCCGGAGTAAGCTTTCTACTGAAGATTATTTGATGAAGTAAAATTTCATTTCTCTGTACGACTTTATTTAAAGTAAAAGCTTTTCTCTGTGAATAGAACATCGATTACTAACATTAAGTAAAAGGTCCGTTATTTATCTCGGAAAGAATAATCGACAATAGATTATTTACTTTGCTTTGATCTTGAAATAGTTTAAATTTTTGTTTCAGCATCTAAATTTGGTTTTAAGCGATCTAATTAAGGCAGTTCTTAAACTTACTTTGCTTCTTCGCGACTGTATTTTTTAAAAATCTATACAGTGAAACTAGTATAAGTTGACCACTTGTGGTGCACTACTTTAAAGGTCAACTTAAAATGATGGTCAACTTATAGAGGCTAAGTTAGATAATATAGATCTAATTATGCGCCTCAAGAAGTTTTTAATTTGTGTAAATTTCAAACAGGAGTTTATTGTTTTGTTTAGTTTTCAATTTTTGCACTGATTTGATAAGTCTGATCTACCACCTCTTCATTTTCAGTCCAAATTAGAAATTCTTAGCAAATGAAGCTTTAAAAATGAACCTGTTTTTCTTACAAGGAAGATTAATGCTCTTTTCCACTTAAAACAACTACTGCGATCTACAGTTCAGCTAAATTAAGTACCAAAGGTGAAAACCGTCACTACCTCATATGTCGTTTGTGTTAAAGAGGCTATTCAAATTCTACATCAAAAAGCCATGCGCTTTCAGTAAAACTTGTAAAATTGCAACACATTTATCGGTTTCCTTTTTTCAACATTGATTTAAAGCTCCAAATATCTATATTTTTAAATGTTAGTTGCTTATACTATTTCAAAAGCACATGTAATCTGAAACTATTGAAGTTCAGTCATAGTAAGCAGCATGACGAATGTTATAAAAAAATTGTGAATTTTGTCCAAATGTTTGCTACTGATGCCTAGTGGTGCCGTCTTTAAAAAAAAGTAAAAAAAAAAAACAATTAAAGCTTAATAATTGGATTAAAGCATGCATGGATTTGTTTTTCGGAAAAATAAAGGTGATTTAAAAGGGTTTCCTAAAGTGTTTAAGATAAAACCCACTTATTTACTGCGGTGGTGATCAAGTACTTGAATTTGTAGCAAAAAAAATTATCAAGCCATGCTATGCAGATTAAATAAATGTGTTTTAAGGACAGCCTTTTATTGCAAAAAAAATTCGAATAAGAGTAAGCATATTATGCAGGGTGTTCCATTTTTTCCTGCAAGACCTTTATTTTCGCAACCGTTAGTCCTTGATGTATACTTCCAATTGCAAAAATGTTCAAAATCAGATGCAGAGATAAGATATTGAAAGTTTGAAGTGAAAATACAAATAAGTCAAATAATCCAAAATTTAACTTTTTATACGGGCTCTAGGTCCTCAAACTAATATTTAGAGAAATAATCACCATTGAAAACTATTACTGACACAAAAAAAAACTTGACATTTGTGCGACCAAAACTCAAGGAGATATTCCAGTTCAAAGTTTTATGGGACCATACAGTTGTTAAAATTAGATCTTGTCGCCTTTCAGAAGAACGACATGTTCTCGAAGTAATAAAACAAAGTATTAATATTTTTCACTCTTATTCACAAACAAATGCAAATGTTATGCCGTGATATGCAAAACCACACTACAAAACCTGGAATAATTTGAAAAACCACACTCTATGCATACATATAATTTTAAACATTTGTTAACCGCTATATTTTCCCACAAAAGGTGTTATTGACGGAGACTGAAAAGTGGTATGCTGCGTTTCATATCTCGGTGAATATTGGTCGTACTAATTTGTAAATCAAAAATTAAACTCTTGGATATAGTACTACAAATGAGGGGAGGGGAGAGAGTTTTGGGCAAGAGATATGGTAATAGTAGCCTTGTCAGATGCTGCCATGCAACTTAAATTTTGAGAAAAATGTTCAATGAAAGCCTACCTGAGGTTTGAATTGGGAAAACATGTTTCTCAAAAAGCTCCCATAGAACCATTTGTCTCTGAATGTAACATATTTAAAAATATTCTGCTGTAACAAATCGTAAAAATTGTAAGTGACAGTTACAAGATATGCTTTCAAAAATAAAAAACTTGTTACATACTTACCTGATTCATGAATTGAGTTAAAAGTTATATGCAAGTTAGATAGTACTGCCGTGTATCTACATGTGAAAGAAATGATTAAGAATTAATTTAAAATCTAGAGCAAAAAATAAATAAGCTGTGCTAAGGTGGGCCACATTATCTTACAATAACTTGACCACGGAGAGATGGTGGAGGAACTGAAAGCGGATGCGGAATCAGAACAGTTCATTTTGCAATAGGTATAATCAGCGTGATCTCGCGAGAAGTAAAAACTTTACTGCTTGCGCGTTGTCATGGATCCCACCTATTATAAAATGATGTGTTCTGGTTTTTCTTCCAGTTCATTCGCCACCTATATGTAGTCAAGCATTACAAATATACTAACTGCAAGGGAGACTGTGACGGATGCAAGGGGGGGGGGGGGTCATGACCCACTTAAACTGAAGACAAGTATATCTTCCATATTGGGTTCAAACACTTAATGCATAAAACCCAACAGTTACAGTATCTTTTCTAGTTATTAACTATTTTTGAAGGGAAATCTTTGAACTACTGCTTCTTCGTTTCATTGCAAATGAATTTATATTTGCAACGTTTATTCCAATTAGGTGTCTTATTCCTGGCCGATTTGGTGCTTTTTATTGACCCCCAAGCAGTTTCAGAAATTTTTCGTACCCAAAACATTAGATTCGTTCATTGGGGAAGAGGGGGTCATTCGTCAGCATGATCCCCCCCCCTAAAATGGTTTTCTGTATTCACCCCTGAAGGGAGAGCTGCTATTTCGGGAGTGAAAGGGAAAGGAAATTGGATTCCCCCCCCCCCCCTTTACGAATAGTTTTTATTTAAAAATGCCATTTGATAATCCGCGATCCGGGTTGTTTTTAATTCTCTGTCCCACATCTAAGTGATACAAAATTTTAGAAAGATAATGAGTGGATATACGGATATACATCAAAACACTCTTTCATTGCTCTGGTGATTCCATACGATTGAAACACTGCTTTCCCTGAAAATTACCTTCCCGAACTAGTTGCGGATGGCACTGCCTAGCAAAACAAAAATGGAAGTGCTTCTGACACCATTCTTGTTGATTTTAATATAAAATGACGGCTTGAATCCAAAAATGATCTCCGTTTGAACGGCTTGAATACCCACCACTTCTCGGAGACACCTCCTATTTGTTTTAGTTTTCGACAGTCTCATAGCCATTGTTTCGATTTGGAAGGTACGAAGCATTATATTAACTGTTAACAAGTTTAAGAAATGCTGGAAAGCTGAAAAGTTTCAGACCATGAATATGGAATGAACGCTTAGGGTACATTCCACACAAAAATGTTTAAGAAATATTTGTAACGAACATTTTGTCTGTTTTTTTTTTTTTAAACATTTTTCTTACTTATTTTTCGGTGTATTTTTCGGTTCGATTTCACTCCTATGAGACTCTTGCCCCCCCCCCCCCCAATGATGTTGTAAAAATGAAATAAAAGTTTTCTTAAAATATCGCATGTCGCATATCAGTCGCTATCGCAGATTTTCATTTCAGAAACTTCCCGTGGTATTTATATTGGTTCAAGTTATCTTCAGTGATTAATTAAGATAAAAAATGAAAGAAAGTAAGCTTATATAGCATTAATGACTATTTATATTTCTGGGGATGCACTGCCTTACCTCCATTGTTTATCACCGTACAAAGCAGTGCGATGTTTTGTGACTCTTTTAATGCTTATTTCTTTGAACAGTGATATTTTATTACCTCTAAAATTACCATTACAAGAGAATTATTGTATCTGAAGCAGATATCAGTTTCCAACAAAGGAAGTATGGGAGCCCTACAATCTTCAGAAACTAAATTGTAACCAAATTACCCTGAATTCTAACGAATATATATGAGGCAGTCAGAAGCAAATGGATGTAGTGGTCATTTTCAAGTTTTGAGTAAAAAGCGTGTAAAGATAACGTCCTAGGTAGGCTTTCATTGATTCTTTTTCTAAATCATGCTATACAGAAGAAACTACCAGTACTATCTTTCGCCCCCTAGACAGAGGAGAGGTTCCTCTACTATTTGTACTGGTTATCTCCAAATTTTTCATTTTGCCACTTACATTTTTTTGCTTCTCACTGCCTCATATTTGAAAAGAAGCTCCCTTGGTGATAAAGCGAAACTTCAACAACTGGTATTGCCAAGAATTCTCAAGATTTCACGACATCCGTTTTTAGCACTTTATTCTTTATATATTTTTACTCCTTACTTCCAATTCTTATATTGATAGATTATAGATGGTTAAATTTATTAGATTGCTTTGCAAAACTGATTTTATTTCTAATTATAAGCTGTCAGCAAATACAGTACAAGACATTTTTAAAAATACTGAGATTAGTTGAAGAAAGTGATGGTTTCAAAAATAGCTTAGTTAAAATAAATTTACTCTGAGATTCGTTAATTGTTAGAGTTCAATTGAAAAATGTAATTAGAACTTACGTAATTAATACTAATTTTCCTTTATTTCATGTCAATATCGCTTTTGTGTTTTCTTATGAAAAAAAAGCTATTACAAAACACAAAATTTAAAAAGTAAATAAGTGTTGAGGATAAATATAGTAAGTTCAGATTCAGATATTAATATTATAAGTACTCGGAAGGAAGAAATGATTAACAATGTCAATTATCCAAAATGCTTGAATTAAAGCTTCAATTAATGAGATTTTTATTTATATTAGAAAAAGCTAATTGAAAGAAGAGAGAAAATTAATGTGTGTCCCTATTGGTGATTGCATTCAAAAAGAAAAAAAATACGAAACGAAGTATTGAAAAAGCAATTACATTGAATAACTTTTTTCTCTCCTTTAATGCATTTGAATGTTTTTTTTTTTTTTTTTTTTTGAAAATTACCACATAAAAGTGCTAAATCTTTATGTGTGCGTGCGTGTGTGTTTTTATTTGATTGCTTTTTTTACACATTTCATTTCTTTGTGTCTTGTCAACAATGCACCTGAAACGGTTTTAAAAAAGAAAAAAAACGGTTTTAGTTATATAATTCTTAACGCTAACTTTTCTGCTCAAATGTTTTTAATAAAATATTTTGAAGACAGAGAGTTGCCTTGAACTAAAAACATAACAGCATGTTCTTTCCCACTAAATAAAGAAAAAGAATAAACTTAAAAAACATATTTAAAAATGTATAATCATAATAATGATTGGTACAAAAAATAAATCCGTCTGCATCATTTTTCAAGACTTTTTTAAGCTGTGAAATTTGTGTTTTTTCTCTGGCTTAATATGCGACACCAAATATCATAGGATATATTATACGTTATGCCTAAATTAAGTTCTCAATTTTCCTGTGTTCTACGTTAGTCTTTTTTTTTCTAAAATTTAAATAACAAGCTGTTGCTAAAAAACCAACACAAGGTTTTCGAAAATACAGGCATAAGATATTCTAAAATATTAATAGAAATACTGTAACCATTCACTTTACTCAGTGACAATAATATATCAAGTGCATTCTAAGGTTATGTCCAATTTAAGGATTTCATTCACAGATCATCAGATATGATCGGATCTAACGATTTTCCGCGGTCTTTCCAATTTAAAAAGAATCGGTGATGCTTTGCTGAATGCACCCATTTTAACTATCTCGTCAAGAACTGTAAGGTGGTTAACAGGACATTCCTGTTTCTTTCTTCTCCCCCCTGCCAATGACATCAAACCTTCAAAGGTCACCGAAACGTGACGAGTCGAAACCTGATTTTTTGGATACTTCTTGCTACGTTACATCTACACTATTTACTGATTTTTAAATCTAAACTACTTACGCAAGAAAACGAGTGAACAGACCAGTTTTAATCAAAAAAATCCCCTTTCCTAGACTGTTAAAAATTTAGCAAATTTTTATGGTAAATATTACTGTAAAATGGAGTGTTTTCAGTACAGAGAAAATTTACAGCAAACTGTACCGAAAATAATAAACGATTGCAACGCCAATTGATACACCACGTGACTTACAGTGCGAAGCTGATAACACCGTATTTCCTTCCACTCGATGTGTCCCAACTCGCATGGTGAACAGCAAAGCCGTCTGCTAATCCGAAGGTCCCGAGATCGAACCTAATGGGGGTTTTTTTGGGCTTTTTAGCCTACTTTCCCAGTAAAAGTCAGAAAAAGAAAAAAAAAGCATGAAAGAAGGCTTAATGCATCTTAAAAATATCGCGAAAAACAAAAAAAAAAGTCAAAAATAAATAAAATAATTAAATAAATATCGAAAAATTAAAAATTGGAAAGTAGGGTATTGAGATGGGGTCTGTCTGTCTGTCTGTCTGTCCCCCCCCCCCCCGAATGTCAGGTGTGTAAACCATTCAAAGTAGGCTTTAAAAAGTTAAAAGTAAATTTTGGTTTAAAAGAAAAAATAGTACATACCCAATTACCTGCCCAATTTTGATTGCTCAAAACGAATTTTAAATGCCACCACTTTTATTTCAAACGGATAAATTTTTCTACCAATTGCATAGCGTGTGTAGTATTATTTTTAATCTCTATGAACAATTAACTAACAATATTAAACTATACAATTATTTAAATGTTTAAACATTGTTAAACTCGAAGCACTTGAGCAAAACTCTTAATAATATGTTTTCTTGCATCCTAGCTACTCGCAGTTCATTTTGCATAAGTAAATAAAACTGCTTGAGCTAAACTAACTTAGTTTCTAATAATTTTATCAAATCCTCAACCGGAACTCTTATGAGAATTCAGGAATTAGTTGTTTGAACAGATTTTGGAATGATTCCAACTCAGAGATTTTTTTTTCCCCTTTTCGTTTTCTTTACTGAGCATCGGAATGTAAGGTCTGTGTTTGGGAAATGGTATCAAATAAATGCCGGAAACACAAAGGCGGTGAAAAATGACATCAGAATTAAGGTGCTACATGTCTGCGTGACTTGACATGCTTTGTTATTTTATACTAAGAAAATTTTGTCGTTTAGCTCCTCCATCATTCTAAGTATTGTGGAGTTTTATTTTATGTCTTGAGCATTACATGCTTCAATTTATCTACCATGGTAACAACAAAAATGTGCAGTTAGAGAAATAAAACGGCGAATTCGAAATGCAAATTGTAGTTTTAAAAGAACCTGCTAGAACATAGAAGTAAACGAGTAGATTTCTATTTTTTTTTAGCATAAATTTCTTCTATTTACGCTACAAAGACAGTAATCATTTCAACTCTAAAGCATTTGTAATTAATTTTCAATTAAAACTTGTCAATGAATATTTTTTTTGTTCTAAGTAAAAAAAGCTAAATGGAAGCTAAGGTGGTTTACAAAAAATCGTTCGATAACTTTAAGTGTAGTGTTTATTTATTTATTTATTTTTTACTTCTCACATTTTAATGGGATACGTAAGGTCCTCAAAACAATATAAATTTTATTAACATTTGATTGGCGTGTCCGATGAGTCTTCTCGTTTTTTTCCCCATTCTTAAAATTTATGATCTGGACAAATACATGCGGAAAATCTTTATAAAGAGAAAAAAACTGACATGTAACATAATTCCGTTTTCGAGTTTCGACTTATACATGAACTGTATCACCTACAGATTTTTGCGCATGTTAAACTGAATAATTGCAAGTTCTCTCACACACACATACACATTACATTTCAAAAAAAAAGTAAAAATATCGACTGTTAGGTTAGGTGCATTGTTACAGCAGAACACAAGTCTAACTCATGAAGTTATGTTTCTAGAGAGTAGATTTTCTCCCCTTTTCCTCCCGCCGATTGGTCTCGCAAAATATGCGTTTTGGTTGTCATGAATATGGCACAGTTCTTTAAAAACGTGCTTCTGTGGAGCTATAATCGTAGTATACGCGCAATATTGAGCTAACACTTTTGCTAAAGCGTAGTTTACATTCCTGCCGTTGATTTAAACCATCAGTTGTTTAGCTGATCGCATTGGTAGAACGTATGTTTAAACAAGCACGAGGTTTTGCAAGATAACCTTAAAAACAAAACCAGAAAAAAATCATGATTTAATTTCAGAATAAACGTTTCTTCCTATCTTCATTATTTCCTGATTCAAACCATAGCCCTCATTCTCTTAGTCGGAACTTCAATTTGTAAAATACAGAATGTGCTAGCATAAAACTGAACTGCTTACTTGAAATAAAGAAGTTTTCGATCAAAGTAAGAAATGAGAGCTATTTTGCATAATTTTATTTGAAAAATGGTGTAAACTAGCAGTGTATACTTTTTTTCTATTACTACCTAAAAATAATAGTGCATTTCAATCTCAAAACTATTTTTAAAAAATAAATGCAATATATATATATATATATATATATATATATATATATATATATATATATATATATATATATATATATATATATATATATATATATATATATATATATATATATACTTTAATGTGTTGTAAAAACAACGCGTTTTAAATTCTTGAATTTGCAACTCCTGCATTTTGACTTTCAATCTTGAATCCATTCCATTTTCTTTTTACTTCCTTTTACAAAAAAGAAAGTATTGTATTCGCGAAAAAATGTTCACCCAAAAATCGGTCTTAATTTCCATTTTGCTCAGCCCCAAATGAATGTTGAGTTTTTTTTTTTTTTTCAACCCGACCACACGTGGATATGTACCTAGGAACGTACAGACACCCAAAATATCCATTTTGACGATCCCCGAGTTAATTACAACGCGTTTTCTCGTGACGTCTGTATGTACATATGTCTGTGCGTATGTGTGTATGTATGTCACATAACTCAAGAACGGAATGTCCTAGAAAGGTGAAATTTGGTACGTAGACTCCTAGTGTGGTTTAGTTGTGCACCTTCCTTTTTGGTTGCATTCGGATGCTCCAAAGGGAGTCTTTTGCCCCTTTTTGGGGGGGAAATCATTGTTAATTTCTATGTAAACTCATGTGGTGTTATAATTTGGCGGACACTTGGCAATATATCACCAGTCTTTTGGTAGCCAACTTGGCGTCAAATTTGGCGATTTTTGTTTGTAATTATTATTATTTTTTTAATTTTTAAATCTGGTTTGAATTTGGCCACTGTTGGTGATATTTAGAGCGTAAACTATTGAATGATAATAAAACTGCCAATAATGACTTTAAATTGGAGTAAAAGGAAGTCATGTGATGCACACATCAGCTCGTTTCTGAAGAGGGTTCGTCGACTCAGTACTTCTTCGTCTGAAAAAATACTTAGTACAATTTTTTGTTCTCAATTTCATAGTTTTTCCTGCATTAAATCTGTCAATCATATGCGATAATATTGAATCAACCAGAAAACGCAGATTCATCAATTCTGAATGATGAGTGATTAATCAATTTGTCGACAGTTTTGTGGACAGGGACATAAAGGCCTCTGATGCTTTCATAGGCGAAGAGGATAAATGTGGTAATTTATTTCAACTGATGGTTATTTTCAGCAATGCCGCTTTCTCCGTCTAGAGGATTCAATCTGGCAATTAACTGCTTTCTGGAAAACGAAATCGTATACGGGAAAGTAATACTTGTTAAGAAGTCATAAGGCATATATTTTGCAAACACAGAGCAAGTATGTTTTACTGAAGTATTATTCCATATATCTGTTTAACCGTTGACGTTTCGTTGTTTTTGTGCAAATACGTTTTTGTATTCTTTATGAAGTTTCTTGTACTGAATTCATACGTGCTTATGTATGTGATAAAACTTCGTTGTTCTAACGTTGTTCAGTGCGTCAGAAAAAAATATTGTGGCAAAAATAGACAGGTTTCACAAAGGATAAAGAATTAGTTTATATCTGTAACAATTCAAAAACAACATTTCTTTCAAAACGCTCCGTTGTCGTTCTGTGACATTCTAGATATAAATGAAGGATTAGAAGTAGCTTTTCTATTTAAAAATTCTGAAACTTATTTTTCTCATCATAAACGTTTTCCAAATTTAGGAAACTAAACAGATTAAAAAACGCGTTTTGGTTTTATTTGAATTGTTTATATTCACGTTAGGATTTTTCTTCGTGAAAAAGAGTTATAAGTTTCGCTTCAGACAAAACTTTTACAATTCAAACATACATTAAATTTGCTTCTACATAATTTAAACTAAAAACACATGTATTTGCTCCCAAAAACATGAATACAGTTTTTATTAGTTTAGTTATTAAAATTAATATTCAATGTGTTAGTGAAATGACAATTCAAAGACGCCCAATTTCTTTTATAACTATGAATGAGCGAGTAAAAACCTTTAGAATCGAAGCAAAAACTGCACATATGATTCATTAGAATAACTATTTAATGGGCGTGAAATGGGCCAACCAAACATTTCCTATCTAGCATTATACTGCCGTGGGTAGAAAATCGGCGAAAATGAGTTTTCAAGATAGTTGAAGAAACGCGTTTCGGATTCAATACTAGCAAGAGATAAATGTTGAAATTAGATATTTTTCCGCTCTTTTATTTTCAGTGGAAACCAAATAAGCAAGTTTGCGCAATAAAGCTAATGTACAATAAATGACAGAATGTAAGAATTGCAGTTACTGCCCTTTACCTGCGAACGGGAGTATTACAGCGCACCTAACTTATGTATGTAGGTATGTCCAAACCAGAAGGTGTGCTTAATCAGGTAATTTACAGAAATACATTATAGGTTAGTCAGAGAGGCTGAAGATAGATTACATTCAGAAGGCACTTATGGATTTAATTTTTCATGATAATTTTTTAGTATTTTATGTTGTGTTCGTTTTCCTGTTGTGAAGTGTGTTCATAAAGTCACGATGTTATGACACAAGGTTGAAAACTGATATTATTTAACTACTACACTAGAATTCGATGAAAACAGAGAAAAAATAGTTTACTATGTTCACAGATATCTCTCTGTCATGAGGAAGAACTCTTTGAAAAAAATATTCGTCCTCTACTTCAAATGATTGCACATATATCTTTACTCCTTCGATTTATATCTGCATTTTTTTCCGAATGAATGGGCTTACTGAAATGTACAGTAAGGACGTAACTAAAGAGTTCTTGTTTAGTTTCTTAAAAATCTTTCATTTAGATCAACATCCGAAACAATATTTCAAGGATCAGTAGGGTGGTTCGAAAATACATGTAAAAAAAGTTTCTCCTATATAACAGGAAAACCCTCAATATTTTTAGACTTGTGGATAGTAGGATACACCGGGGCATATTTACGAGGATTTTTTTCAATGAATTTTCTAATTTTTTTGTTTGAACCTAGGAAACTGAAGACACTGTGGTTTTGTGAAGCAGTTAATGAAGTCAAAATTTGTATATTTAGTTGTTCCTCAGCTTGTATTTTTAAAGATAAAAAAAATGTTTTTTGAGTCCAAGTCGGTTGCGAAAACTTGCCCCGAAAACGGGGCAAGTTTACTCATTGAGTGGGGCACGTTTACGCATATTAAAAATGATACCAAGGAGTAAGTGTAATAGATATTTAACCAAATTTATATATTTTATTTCTCTTAAAACACTTTAAAAATAAAAAATTCTCAAATAATTAATTAAAGAACATTCTAAAGTCCTAAAATCATAGGACTTATTATTCGAAAACAGAAACTATTTAGTCATCTTCTTCATCATTGTTAGATTTTACTAACAAGAATAAAGTATTTCTTTTCGCATACTTGTCATGGGACTGCGTTTTGACATCTAAGACATGGAACCCTGTCTTGTCCTTTTTTCGATTGGTTGTGTGCTTTCAAACAATAGATACAAGCACAATTTTCTACTTCGTAAACAGAATCGTTCATTAATTTCCTTTTTACAGAGTGTACTAACTTTTTCCCTTTCGTAGGGTTCTGGTTTCATACTTTTTTCATTGGTGTCTTCTATTTTTCTGTTTTTGCTTCAATAGAAACTTGTAAATTTTAAAGTAATTTCTCTTTTTTGTTTTGTTCTGCCCATTTTGTATTTTTTCTTTGTAGCTTCTAACTGCTATTGTCAGAGAGTTTCTTTAATCGGAGTATCAGTTAGGATTCAGAGCATCCTTATTTTTTTTTCCTTTCCTGGTTCTTAAGCTGTGGTCCTACTTTTTCAAATGGTCTCAGTTGTGGTAGTACATATGTGACGATGTGGAAGGCCTGCTAAAAAATACTTGGATTATCGATAAGCCTTTTGACTATTTTGACATCTAACGTGGTTCTGTTAGTGTTTTGAACTTAATGTCTTACTATCTTTAAAATAATTTTTAAAAAATGTATTACAGGCTGAATAGTGTATAAAGTTAAAGCTGAACAATCACGAAGACAACACTATATGATTATAAGCTATAAGATACGAATATTTTAGTTAATTTAAAATGAATGTTGATTTTCAAAACTAAATAACCTGAAAATACTGAATATTTAAAACAGTACAGAGCGAAAAAAGGGTCCGAGGTCCGTTTAGAAGGCCAGTGAGTTTTTTGAGATTGCCGCACCCCGAGTCCCTTCTTTGCAATTATTCAAACTTTTCGTAATAATAGTTTGGAATTCTCTCCAAGTCAGGGTTCCGCAAACTTGTTCATGCATCGATACCTTGAAAGAATTTCACCTAAGTCATCGATCCCCAGCAAAACCCTGCAAGATAATTATAAATGGTGTTATTTTTTTATTATTATTCTGATTGATTTTTGTTAAAAGAGAGTTGAGTCTATTTTCGCTGAGAAAGTCCAAGCGCTCTTGAAAAATCTTCAAATTATTCACGATTTTGAATTTGAATCAGTTAAGTTGCATTGCATATAAAGCAAGATTTCATCAGAATAAAAAAAAAATCACGACGGATATTTTTTAAACATGTTACACAAAATTAACTGCTCAATTCTGGTAAATAATAATTATAAAATTAAATATTTACCTACAGTAAGAGTAAAATGAAAGGCAATTAAACCAAAATTTGCTGTAGTTTGCATTTTGACTGCTGATTGCTACGCTTTCTTCGACCTCTATCGACCCCCATAATTTCACAAACTCCATAATAACCCCTATAGTTTGATCAACTCCTTTAAAAACTGCCCCTTCGTTGATCAGTATTGACCTTTTTGGGAAACACTGCTCTATAGCAATGTAGGCGTATTCGCATAGCCTGACTCCAATTTCTAAATTCGCAAATTAGGCAACTGCATAAGGAGATAATATTTAGAGGTCGCAATCGCGACTTTTTGAGCAATATAGTATAGTTGGAAATTAAATCAGTACATTTTATTGACATATTTTTCAAGCATAATAATATATTAGTTGAAATTTCTAGGGGACGTAGAGGGCAATGAGATTTAGATCTGTTTATAGGGTAATGAGCACTGATAGTATAACTCTGCCTAGGGTGCCCCTATAAATTGTCACGGGAGGTCACTGTGTCCTTCCAAAAACATCCTTATTCGGCATATTTTGTCTGACGATTCGACATAATGATCATCATTCGGAAAAATTTGGAGTTCTATTTGGCAAAATTTGGAGTTCCGTTCAGCAAAATTATCATTGCTCGGCAAAATTTGAAGCTCCATTCGTTAATGTGAGAATTTCCGCCCTCCTGTTCTGAGGGACCCTGAACTCTGCTCAGCGTGTAGTAAACAAAAATATTCATGATCCCATGATAATTCGTTTATTTTGTTTGGTAGTGTTTTAGAATGTGTCAAAAAAACAAAAAGTAAGCATCGATGATAACAAAGAAATAGGATCTTATGCAAGTTACATTTTCTTTTAAAAGAGTATTGAACATAAAAACCCTACACTAATTGGACAGAAAATCCACTCATGCATAATCATTCTTCAGGGTTTAACTTTTCTCTGCTTTTCCGGTACACAAGGAAATAAAACCTCTGAGCCATCGGTTCTTTAAATTGATTTTCTACGTAATACAAATCTTTCCCGCCCAGAGTCAAGATTTTTTTCGCTTTCTCGCGGATATTCAATAGCTAAACATGATCGCCTTCTAGACTTTTCGTTTGATTTATTTTCTTTATCCTTTGCTTTGTGACACGCAAGACACATGAACGTACACTCAAGCTGGAGAGAGAGAGAAAAAAAAACTGCTCCTTTTTTTCTGGATCAATAAAGTTTGGAAAACTACTTTTTCGTAATTTTGATAAAATTGCTTTTTTTACTAGCCCTTTTATGTTTCAATTTAAAAGAAAAAGATGTCTTCTTTCATTAAGATATTAAACTACAAGTTAACAGTTTCTTCTTCTTATGGGATTAATGACATTTATTTATCAGGTAAACAATGTGCTGAGATTAAGGTTTGCATAAAAAACTCCATTTTTGTTATCTTTACTTTTAAAATGTAGGTTGTTAAATACTGGCGGTTTAAAATAAAAGTGGTGTAAGTCAAAACGTTTACAATTTTAGTTAATGGATTTCTGTGTGGTTTCCTCTTTAGTTTTTCTAATAAATTTACTAGTAGCACAAAAAGTACTAAAATATATTGATCACTAGGGGGCATACAATCTACTAACCTGAATTGCTGTTCCGGTGAGAATGATAATGGTTTTTTTTTTTTTTTTTTTTTTTTTTTTTTTTTTTTTTTTTTTTTTTTTTTTTTTTTTTTTTTTTTTGGCCGTTGATTAGATTAGCGACCAGATTTGTTTGTTAGTATTTGAAGTGAAACTTTTTATGTGAGGGCTCTGAAATTCTGATCTTCAACCTTTTTGTGTGACGTAGCTGTTTTGTAATTGATGCCAAAAACAGTACAAAAATAAGTTACTGTAAATTTAGTTTTGTTAAAATAATTAACGAATGGGGTAGACTTGTTGATTTTCTCTTACCTTTTCCTGGTGATGAATGTTCCGGGGAAATCGCCATTTGAGCAACAAAGAAATGTTTTTTGTAACTCATTTTCGGTAAAAGTCAAGGAAAAAAAATCGCTATAGTTCATACTTCCTGTCAATTATGAGCATGCAAATTAGAAATGATTTTTTTTTTTTGGAGTGCCAAAGCTCTGCTTAGTTTGCTTGAACGGGCCTCACGTCATTGTTTGCTATGTGACTGGTTAATAGTAAATAACTGGAAATAAGCAAACTTTAAATCAGTAATAGTAATTATGTGGGACATTTGCTCGGGGAAAGCTGGGGTTTTTGCGGGTCAAGAAGTTTCAAAAAATGTTTCGAATTTTCTAAGCGAATGCTTTATCTCTGTCATAATTTATCGGACTTTAATTAATTGGTATAGTAATTAAAAAGTATATTAATATTTTTTCGTTGATTTGCTGGTAAAAACACGCTTGTATATTATTATTTTATTTATTTATATTCACCAATCGAGAGCAGAGCTTGCTTTGTTCGATTATCACACCTGTAAGTATTCTTCTTTAGCTTTGTTACTTAAAAGCATAAGTACTCAAAACAGATAATGTGAAAATAAATGTCAGCATACAACTGTCCAGAGTTTAAAAAAAAAATGTAAACATCCTGACACTTGAGTTTGACTTCAAAAACGGCATTCTATTATTGAGTTCGTGAGATAACACAGTTTACAGTTTGACCACGGATTGTATGGAATTGGCAAACATCCAGTTAAGGCGACTCCATCTGAACGAGGGGGAAAAATAAAAATTTTAAGCGCGTATTCCGCTCATTTGAATAAGACTCTGCTTAATTTAGAGGCTAACATACATCTGCAAAATCTGACATCCCTGAAAACTAATAGATGCTTCCATTTCCGCGTGTAAACCGGATGTTTGCTTTTCCAAACAATCCGTGGTTAGACAGTATCTTGCTCTGGGTAGTACTATTTTGGCGTCCGTATGATTATATTTTGTTTTTTCCAAGCTTATCTGTTTCGCTTTCATTTTATGTCTTGTGAGTAATTTCATGTCCATTTTCATTTGCATGCTTTTCTTTCTTTCGTGCTCTTTGAAAAAAGTTCTACACCAAAATAAGATAGATAAGCACATCCAGAAGTTAGTCATCGTCTAATCGTTATGCACATGTTCTACTGATAGTTTATTTTCATGTACATTGGCATATACTTCCTCGATACTTACTTATTTCTGCAAAAAGAAATAAACTTAAGAGCTGTTGACCAAACACGATTTTAAAATTTAGCCCGATTTCTGCTTTCTAATAAAGTTTTGATGATCTCATTGACTGCTGTAAACACCATCATATGAATTTTGAAAAAGTTTTTAGAAAAAAAATTTGCATGAAGTCAAAAAGTTAATAAGTGAAAGTTAGTGAAATTTTAGTTGTTTTAGCTCGAATTCAAAAGGTTTTTCTCAAATAAAATAAACTATTTTTTTTCGTTCAAAAATTGTTTTTTTTTTAAATTTTTACTATCTGAACAATATATTTCCTTATATGCGGAAAAAACAACGACTGCTTTTATCAAGTTTAATATTTAAAATTTTTTTTAAAATAAACCTTGTTTTATTTCTCCCTTAAAACGACACCAATGACAGCTAATTTACTAGTTACGTGTCTGATTTCCCTCTTATTAATTGGCCATAGGTAATTAGGTGTGAATTTAAAAAATATATCAATGTTTTGGAGTTAATGTTCAGTAACAAAATTAAAAAGAATCCAAATTTTACCATATTTGTGTTCTTTCTAACATATTATGCAAAAAGCTTAATCCAACTCGCTCGTGACAAGTATCATTAACCCAGTAACGAGGTATTGATGAATGAAATTTTTCCTTTAACTTAATGGATTTTTCCGATGTTAGAAATACAGCGTGTAATCATGGAAAAAGATCATTCACCTCATTCATAATGAAAGAAAAACCTACTATCTTCAACCATTTTCTAATGGTTGTTAGCTCTAATGATTAAAGTCGGTGAAATGTGGGAATTACTAACAGTTTACCATTGGGTTTTATTTGTTTTCTCAACAAAAAGTTGTAGCGATGAAACCAGTCTTAAAAATAAGTTATTCGCAATAATAATAATTTTTATCAGTAATTGCAATCTCCGTTTTTCTTAGCATAAAATATTGCTCCTCAATTTTTTTTATTCATCCTAATTAAGACGATTAGTTAAGGAATGCGGTACTTTTCTTGCGTAAGCACATCCCTTTTTCGTTGATAACTTAAAATTTACAAATTAGCTTTTTTTTTTTTTTGGTCGTTTTTGTGTTATGGTTTTGTATGTTGTATTGTAATTTTAAATAAAACAGTATGTTGGTGCTATATTATCATTATAAATTTTAAAAATATAGATTTAATGTTTCGAAAACATTTATCGCTCACTATTCATTTTTTCCCGATGAACAGGCAAAACCATTTTTGATTTCCTTTTCCAAAAGAATTTGTATTTTCAATGGTTTGTTAAACTTGTATTGGCGGCATGTAGCCATTTTTCTGATTATTCTATTATTTTTTCTCTTTCTGTTATGATTGATTTTTTTTAATGCGCGCTTATTCAGTTAAGTGTTTAAATATTTAACAAACAGTAGTGTATTTCGAAACTTTGTTATTTTTGTTTGAGACAATGTTTCCGACTTTATGAAGGATTCAAGATAATGTTCATAGAAGGTAAGGTGACATATTTTTGTTCATTTTTTGAATTTATTTGGTTCATCTTCAATATTATGAAGGAATTCACCAATTTCATGTTCATGAAAAAAATAATGATGGAACAAACTGATTATGCATAAAACTACTATGTACTTAAAGATCGGAGGAATACAAATTTGATTCTCGTCAGCGACCTCAGCGCCAATTCGTAGAGGTTATTGGTTGGTTGATTTGATTTTATTGGCGCAAGAGCCCTTGAGGGCTATACTGCGCCAAAACTATTCTTCGTTTTACATTATTTATTTTTCATTCAAGTATACATTTAGCATTTAGGAAATGATAAAAATAAACGTATTTTGAAGTAAAAGGCAACTTCAAGCGGTTTAAAATATAAAGTCGTTAAAAACATGTAAAAATTAAAAAAAATTTGAAAAAACGGATAAAACCATATCTTGACAAAAAAAAAAAAAACTGTGAAAAATACGATAAGTATAAAATCACATTATGACGATACAATCACTAAATTAAAAGGGAGAAACCCATCTTCTGAAGGAAGGTGTACAATTGCAATTTGGTGGGTCCCCAAGAATCTCCTTTAAGGATGGATTAAAATCATCAAAATATTTATAGCGTATTTGATTGAAATTTGGGCAGTTATTTAAAATATGTAACACTGTCTGATTCACATTACATGTAATGCATGTTGGAGCTATTTCGCGATATAAGAGGTATTTATGAGTGATAATTGTGTGATTAATGCAAAGTCGAGCTAATAAAACTTGTCCTCTCCTAGTAAGTTGTAAAGATTTGAAACGCTTAGTCGAGAGCTGGATCGAATGCAATATATTTTCTATTTCAAGATTCCAGGTCCGCTGCCAATGCGTGTTAAGACATTCAGAAATGGCGTTTTTAATGTCATTAAAAGGGATAATATCATCAACCAGGATACTTGAAACTGTAACAGCTGAGTCGGCTGCTTCATTGCCTGCAATTCCCACATGACCAGGGATCCAACAGAAGAGAACATGAAAATGATTTTGCACAAGATTTTTGTATAAATGATATGACTGAATGACTATAGGGTGGCTGTTATTATTGCAAAGAGTGATGGCTTCCTCTGAACTCTTTGAGTCAGTGTACAACACCCATTTTTTGTAGTTGGATTGGGCTATTGATTGAGAAGATGTAAATATAGCTTTTATTTCTGAAGTAAATACCGAGCAAGGTGGGTTTAATTTTTCTGCCGTAACATGACCATCAACTATTGTAGAAAAGCCGACGTGATCGTTTGCTTTTGATCCGTCAGTAAAAATGTCTTTATATTCCGAATATTTGTTTTTAATGTCATGAAAAATTTGTTGGTGAACTGTATTGTAAGTAGTTTCTTTGTGGAAAACATTGAGGTCTTTTATTGTAGGAGCAATAACTTCACACCATGGTTTTATTGGTTCTATTGTGTTGGGAGTATTGAAATCAGATAGCTGCAGGCCTGACATCACCCGTCGCATTGGGATTCCAAATTTTGGAGTTACTGATGAACGATGCAGAAGTAAAAATATATTAGATGGATTAAAGACATGGAAGTGTAAAGGATGATTTGTGTAAGGTTTCGTTTTGAACTAAAAATTCAAGGAAAGCTTGTGGCGTCTATTGTTTAAAGATTGTTCGTGTGCAAGAATGTTTATAGACTATTTATATGCGAGGTTCGGAAGGCTCCTGTGCAGATGCGGAGTGCCTGATTATGTATTGGATCCAGGGCTTTCAGATAGCTTTTCTCTGCATAGCCATAAACGTGACATCCATAATATAGTTTTGAGCGTATAAGAGCCCTGTAAATTATCAACAGAGACTCTGTATCAGCACCCCAAGAAGTGTTCGCTAAAACTTAAAGGATATTTAATTTCAATAAAACATTTTTTTTTCTAAGCTCTTGTATGTGCGGTAGAAATTTAAACTTTTTATCCAGTGTGCGACCGAGGAATTGTCCTTCATCTTTAACAGCTATTGGTTAATTTTTCAGAAGAAGATTTGAATCAGGATCAGGATGTCATTTACGACAGAAGTGAATACAAAAGTTTTTTTGAGCAGAGAAATTGAAACCATTTTCTTCCGCCTATTTTGATATTTTATTGATAGCTATTTGAAGTTTTCTTTCAATGACTCATGTTCGGTGAGGAGAAATAAATTTGAAAATCATCATCGATCATGGTACCTTTGACAGCAGGAGGCAGTTGTTCGATTAAGCTATTGATTGCTATTTTGCAAAGATTTACGCTTAGTACACTTCCCTGGAGAACTCCTTCTTCTTGAATGAAGGTATCCGACAAAACAGACTTGACACGTACGCGAAAAGTTCGATCTCTTAGAAAATTAAAGAGAAAGATGGGGAGGTTACTTCGCAACCCATACTCGTGCAGGGTTTTGAGGATCGCATACCTCCAAGTACTGTCATATGCTTTCTCTATGTCGAAGAATACGCTCACAAGATGTTTTCGAAAATAAATGTTTCTCTTACTGATGTTTCAAGAAGCAGCAGGTTGTCAAATGCGCATCTGCCATGGCTGAATCCACATTGATATGAAGATAGCAAATGCTGTGACTCCAGAATGTACATGAGTCTTGCGTTGACCATCCGCTCCATTACTTTACATAGGCAGCTAGTGAAAGCTATAGGTATATAGCTCTCAGGTTTGTCAGATTGTTTGTTTGGTTTAAGGATAGGAATTATTGTTGTTTGACTCCAGGATTTTGGGAACTCCAGGATTTTGGGAATCTGTGTTCAGAATAAATTCAATTGAATAGCTGCAGAATATTTTCTAGTGAGGATCTGTTTAGATTTTTGAACATGCTATTGTGAATTTCATCCGGACTTGGTGATGTGTTTTTTGCTTTTTTTAAAGCTATATTTAGTTCTTAAAAGGTAAATCTTGTATTGTATTGAAAAAAATTGTTTGAATTAAAATCTAGAACTCTTTGTTCCTCACGTGATTTGATAGTTAAAAAATTTAAGCAATAGTTATTTTGCGCATAAGGTTTCTACCAAATGATCCCCCATGCAGTCAGCCACTGCTTTGTGGTCAGATAAAATTTGGCCATAGACATAGGCCTACCACGAGTCCCGCTAGCTTTTTCGTCGAATCCTCCGAGCTTCGGCACGAGCTCGTTTAAGTGCTACAAGGTGTTGTGTGATCGGATAACGACGAGATGTGTTACATGCTCTTTTTTGCTTCTTATGAGTCTCCTGACAATCAAAGTTCCACCAAGGCTTCGGAAATTTGATCCTGCCTTTAGTGGTTCTTGGTATAGCAACGTTCGCTGCTTTTAAGATAATGTCGGCCACTCGCCTTACCGCTACATCGATGTCGGTACCAATAACATCTTCTGATGTTATTTCTGCCAACTGGGTAAATGCTGCCCAGTCAGCTCGATCAATGCGAAGTCGACCTTGCTGATGCTGTTAATAGCTGCAGCTTCCAGAAAAGGTAATCCAGATCGGAAAGTGGCCACTGGTGTAGAGACCACCCTGCACCTGGAAATCCCAACGTGGCAGGAAGGAAGGTGAGCAAATTGCGAGATTGATGGCATGGTAAGTTTGCGTAGGGAGATGGAAATAGGTATTTTCACCGTCGTTTAGGACACACAAATCATTGTCTTCAATAAACGTTTCGGTTATTAACCTTCTACTGTTGGAGTTTGAAGTCCCCCAGAGAGGATTATGGCTATTGAAATTCCCCAAGAGGACAAATGGGGGAGGAATTTCATTCTCCAGTGTCTTCAATTCCAGGCTTCTCAACATAAGAGGGTGGAATATATACAGAATAAACTGTGAACAGTGAGTGAAGGTGAACGCGCGCAGCCACTGTCTGAAGGGGCGTGTTGATATTGAGCTAGATAGATGTGTAATCATTCGAGATCAGCAATAGCACTCCTTCACAACGACGGTCACCTGTCAAGCAGTCCTTGCGGTATAGGTCGAAACCTTTCAACCTCGGCTATCAACACCTCGGACAGAAATGTTTCTTGCAGACAAAATATGGCCGTTTAGTGATATTCGACAGGATTTTTTATATCCGTGACATTATGCGAGTAACTCTGACGATTCCAAGAGAGAATGGTCAGGGCCATCGAGAGAAAAGGAAGGAAATACTGCCGGAAGAACAGAGAACAGTTCATGAATGAGGGTGGTCCGTCCACCCTTCATCGTCGTATGGCGGAAGGTCTTCAAATTCAACATCCTGATCTTCCTCTTGGGGAGGAAGTTGTTGGGATTTATTTAATTTAAATTTCTTACTAGAAAGTAAAAAGTTCTCTTTTTTAAATTTATGAAATTTTAGGGGCCTCTGTTTAGAGCTACCCCCATTTTTGCGCGCGTTTGGATAATTTTATTGTTTTCAACTGCTTTCTTTTGTTTTTGATCAGTTTGTTTGTTCGAAATTAATGTAGCTGAGTAACTTGTACTGGAATTTTGTGCAGTTTGTATTTTAATTTTGTTAGAATTTTTTTGTGATGGTTTAGAATTATTGAGCTGTTTACTTGTTGATTTAGGTGAGTTAGGTCCAGCTGTAGGTGTACGAGATTAGACAGTTTTTCTCGCGTCTGGATATGATATTTTGGAGTGGTTTTGATAACCTGTATTTCTTTTTCGGAGAACCATTTAGGGCTTTTTCTAGAGTGTTAGGGATGGTCTCCTTTGCAGCTGATGCATTTAAATTCCTTTGTGCATTCACTGCTGTCGTGTCCGGGCTCAGCACATCTGGCACAGGTTCCTGTACTACAGTATGACAGCTGTGGACTGGAGTGTCCAAAACGCTGCCATTTAAAACACCGTAGCGGATTTGGAATGTTAGGTCTCACTGGGCAAGAGAGATAACCAGCTTTGACACGTGAAGGGAGGATAGGCATACTAAAAGTCAGAATGATATGTTTCGTATCGCGCGTTTCCCCGTTGCGTTTGATAGTGATCCTCTTCACTCCACTTACGTGTTGATCTTTCATTTCCTCTAGAATTTTCTTCTCTGATGTAAATAAAAGGTCTGGCTCTGAAATGATTCCCCGAGAAAAGTTTAAAGTTTAGTGAGCTGTAACTGTACAAAGATATGAGCTTAATTGTTTAATGAGTAGTATTCGTTCTACTTGTTTAGGGCGTTTAATTTGTACTAACAGTTCGCTAGTGTGTAGTTTTTTTACTGATTGAAACTCACCGATAACATTTATTAAAGCTTCTTAATTGAGAATGGAACCACAGCAGTGAATGTTGGGTTTTCGTTTCTTTCGATTAAAAAAATTTTTGCAGAGCTGAACGAGACTTTCTGACTCTCCCCACAAGGGGTAGAAGTGTTCTTTATGTTTTCTTCCATAATTGAACCAGAGAATTGAGGGGAAAAGTGGGGTCTAGCCCCTGTGTAACCCCCTACCTACACAGAGGCAAGACTGCGTACGATAGGGTTCGCCTGCTATCCCTGAAGTCATCCGTTTGAGGCACCAACTACTCCTGGTTCCACGCAACCATCGGCACGGTTGACACACCTTGGCTTAGGGGTTTTCGTCCGAATTTGGTAAGTGCGATGAGGGAAGGAAGGGGGAAAAAATCTCCTCCCGCCGATATTCTTTTTGACAAAACAATATTGTAATACAATATTGCAAACAATCAGAGGAGAGTTGAAGTTTTCAACGAGAGACCTCTATAATAATTTCTCTTACAACAATGAGATAATGTTTTGCAGAAAGCGTCTGCTTTTAAATAATGCAGTAGACAAATTAACAGTTTTCGACCCTATTTATTAAGTGGTACAACCCCATTATTTTTGCCAATCATCTTTTTTGATTCATTGTGACAGAAATCAATGCAGTTTTTCTTTGAACTTTATTTATCATTTTTAAGAAAACAAAATAAGAAGACCAAGCACTAACTATTCTGTGTCACGTGCTGGAAGTACTTTTTTTCCTGCTCTGTATTACGTGCTGGCAGTATATTTTGTAACAAAAGGTCCTCCAATAATGAGTTTTCGTGCTGATATCAAACAAAGGCTATTAATACGTGAAATACACCGCCAGCTCAGTTATTTCCAGCCGAGGACTGCAGTTTCGTGCTTATTGGCACTCATCAGCCCGGCATAGGAAAGTGACTGAGCTGGAGATGGAAAACCTCTTAAGGAAGCCAAGAGTGCGAAACAAACTGGTAGCTAATTCTGTATTAGCTTCCAGAACCGCTGTCTTTGATCATACATTATAACAAAAGATATAATAGCTAAAGAATTCACAAAAATATGGTGGAAGAGAAACATTTGTTTGAATGTGTATTGATAAAGTAATCAAACAATAATTTTAAAAATATATATATTTTAGCAATTAGAGAAATATTTATAAGGAGAAGGTATTCGTTAAAGTTAATGTAAACTTAAAACTACAAAGGTTTAGAAATCAGATAAGTTTATTTGAAAAAGCAGTTTCACTTCTAAAAATCGGCGGTTGACTTGAAATGAAAATTTTATCTTTAAAGCAAAATCAAGAAGTTACGTAACATAAGTCCGATTTATTTTTTATAATGTTGTGCAATAAATAATTTTACTATCCATATTTAAGAGTTGTATTTGCCATTTAAAAAAGTACTTGCAATGACAAAGTTTTCTTGAAAACCTTTTAATTTTTTTTTCTCAAAAGCAATGTTATGAAAGTACTCCTCTGTTAATATCCTGTGTAAAAGCAACTTTTGGGTAACATTTTTCTGTACAAAATTTCATCGAAAAGGTCGATTAAATAAATTATTATTTCATTCATAAGCATTCAGATCACTAGCAAAAAAAAAAAGAAAGAAAATGTTTGCCTATTATAAAAACCAAGCTTAAAACAAAATCAGGCTAATATTTCACGGATATTTCTTTGGAGAAAAATGTCGCCATTTCTTTTTCCCTTAAACAAGATTTTTGATTTTTTTTAACAGTGAAAAAAACTAAGAACACACAATATGTTTACAAAAAAATCCAACCTAAAACTGCAAATAATGAAGCAGTTTTCCTAAGTTGTTTTTTGTATGGCATAAGTAACGAATTCAGTTTTTCTCTCGCGGAAGCTAGTATTGTAACAAAAAATGTATAGATTTCAATTTAGTTTGATTTTTCGTTTCGCTTTTTGCGCCAGAGTTAGCTGCTAAAAAAATATTTCTTTTGAAAGATATGTTCTCTTTTTCTGTATCTTTTTTCAAAACTTTTCTCCAGGTTTTCAGTTACTTTTACAAATCCTTTCCTTTGTTTTACGCAGAAAGTGTAACCAATGTGATTATAATATAAAATCCGTGCAATAAAAGCAATATAGGCTGATTTTGGTTTTAATTTTACCAATTGATGCTTAATGAAATTAAAATCTTGTCTAATGAGATTGCTTATTAGTTAATTCACTTAATAAATTAGCTTCAAGCGGTGACTACATTTTCGATAAATTAAGTAGTTTTTAATTGTTTCATTAGTTTCAATCTAATTGTTTTAAATAACCTCAAGCAGGTTATTTTGTTCTCCTAACTTGTCGTCAAAATAATTGATTTGTTTAGAAAAAAAAACCATTAAGTTTGAAGCACAAGATTTTCTTCCAGATCTAAACGAGCTTTATGTTCCTGTATATGAACATCAATTTTCTAACAGCAATCATCTCTATCTAAATTGTCATAATCCGCTGTGAATTTACGTAAAATTATTTTTTTCGTCAAAAGCAGTTTTTTAAAGAAAAATGTACTTTATCGGTAAAAAACGGTGTTAAATTAAATAAAAATGATTTTAACATTTTACCTTTTTTTTTAATCATACCTAAAGTATTATGATCAGCTTTTTTACTTCTACATTGTTTGAGAGATCAATAAATATTGGAAAAGTTACATACAAAGTGTAAAGGCCTTATATAATGTTAGTTTTTTTAGGACATGATTCTATATTCTAAACCAAAACTCCATCGATTTTTTAACGATTTACAAGCTCTAAAACAACATTTTATCTATTCCAACTATTACTTTTTCCTTATTTTTATTATTTCATTCCTTTCTTCTTTTTCTTTTTTTTTTTTAATTTACTCTAACTATTAATACTTCTTTGTGTACCAAGGCAAAAATGTTTTTTCAATATGTAAGAAGAGAATAATAAGAGGAAAAAAAACTAGAACATAAAACAAATTCTCCAACATAAAATTTTCAATAGAAATAAGTAAAAACAACAGTTCCACTACATCTAGAACGATTTGATGAAATACCTTACAAACTAACCTTAATTTTCGCCAGATGATAATAAAACTAATCCCACTCCCCCTAAATATCTCTTATCTTTTATTCATTGCCTACAAATTAACAGAAAAATTTATTAATTGAAAAAAGCATGATGTGATTTTTTCAGAATGGAAAAAAATAGGTCTTAATAACAATTAATTTTCCGTAATAAATCTCAATCTTCGTAAATGTTTTTCAGGAATAATTTTTAAAACATGTTCAAAAACTGGTGAATGTTTGAATAAAAATTGTTTGATTCCACGATATATTGCTTTTAAAAGAAAATGAATTAATGTACAACAGACTTAAAAAGCTATAAGCAGCACGAAGTTTTTTTTATAAGTACATTTACTTTACGCTTATTATCTTTCAAGGAAATCTGTAGAAAATCAATTGAATTCAAAATATGACTGATGATATTTCTTTTTATAAATGATGACTTTCTCCAACCACCATACTTATACATCCTTTTCAAGACTTGATTAATGATGGTTTGAAATGATGAATGTGATACAAAAGGGCTAAACAAACTATGTATCATAAAAAAATCTCATCTAAGTTACTTGAAGGTGTATTATGCAGTTTAAATTCAATAAATTGATAACTGATAACATCTTTAAGATAATTGTGTATGAAATCTGAATACTGTCTGCATTTTAGCAATGGATTATAGATAGAAACGGCTGTTTTTACATTTTCTGCCTTAAATGTTTAATGACGAAAAAACTGCATAAAACATTGGATTGAAAGCAGAGAGTTGTCAAAATAAAAAGGTCATTTATCACACTTTTTTAAAAATATAATTGCCAACTGAATAGTATCCAGTGGGTTAGAAATTAAGCTAGTCTTCCAGATTTAATCTGATATCATTACAAGGTTTGTGATAAAGAGAACTAGAAGTAATTGCAAGGAAACAATTGTATTCATATAAATGAAATTTTGCCAGTAGATGACAAAATTATGCCTGGAATTTCGTTGGACTCACATATATGGAAACAAAGATCTTTGTCAAGCTAGAACAATCAACACCTTGTACACTAAAAAAAATACTTCTGGCCAAATTTGTGACATTAGGACTAAGCGCATTTTTCAAATTCAAGCATTGAACAAAACAACGGCTCATATTGGAGCAGGAATAAGTAAATGGAGAGAGCAAGTCCAATCATTGGCTTAGCAAAAGCTGAAACAAAGACCCCAAGTCATGTGACTCAACAACGACGAGTGGTTGATAATCTTTGAGTGAAACAAATGAAAAAAGCCTTGATTTCTTCCAATGTTTTGCTTTAAAATCTGTCACGTGACTTGAGTTCTTTGCTTCACGAATGCAAGTCTGCACTCCTTCTATTTTATCTCTTCTCAATGCTGCTCACACTGGTCGATTTTGTGTCGATTTTGCAAGCTACATACCACCTAATCTTAGAGCAGAAATCAAAATGGAGGGAGCAAGTCCAACCATTGGCTAAGCAAAAGCTTTGGCAAAGAATTCAAGTCACGTGACTCAACAACAATGAATGGTTGACACGTTTTGCGGGAAACTAGCAAAAAAGATATGATTTCTTCCAATGCTTTTCTTTAAAATTTATCACCTGACTTGGGGTACGTCCTTAACGAACGAAAGTCTTCACTCCCACCATTTTGTCTCTTCTCAATGCATCTAACTCAATCAAGAAATAGTTTGACTGAAAGTGAATTGTTTGATGTTTAAAAAAGTGCAAACTGATTCCTTAAGAAACTCGCTTTGGATGCAAAACCTGCAAAGCAGAATATTTTTCCTGAACTTTGTTTTGAAATGAACCACACTAAGAGGAATGTTTTGCGTAATTTGTGTCAATTTAATATAACTATTTTCATATTGCTTTTTTATACGCAAAATACGAGTGCATACATGTTTTGGAGTTATTTCGCTAAAAAAAATTTGATTAGTCCGAGGAGACTTCGGCTTTATCTCACTGGAAGGTGATGATGTATTTAAACGAGATACAAGGCTTTTGACGAGAAATTTTGCATCAGCATAAAAAAGTGGGCTTAAAGAAGAAAGGGAATTTCAAGAAAAGGTCTAATAGAGGAAAAAAATCATTCAAATTGAATAATCTTGGAAGATGTTTTTCTATTCTGTTGCAAGATCGCGCGATCTGAGTAAAGGAATTTTCTCAAGAGCTTTGAAGTAAGGAAAAAAATAGATAATGGATATTTTTTGTGCAACAACTAATACACAAAAACAAAAATTACAGCAAAAAGGGCTAATTTTCTAAGAAAAAATTGCTTCACTTATTGTTCACACATCATTCATTTGATATTGTCATTTCATTCATTTTGTACACCAAATAATAAATGAATTCGGAAAAACGTAACTTCAATTGTTTTTGCTCTGATAAATTTTAAAAAGAACAGTAGCATTTATTTGGGCTTTAGGGAAGAAATGAAAACCGATTAACTAATACGATCTTGAACGTGTCCTCATAGTATCAAACGTTTATTCATGATGCTTGGCGAGTTACCCAAGCTATAGTTAATTGAATTGGGGTAAGATTAACTGAAAACCAGCAGGGGAAAGATCATAAGAGTAAATCGGCAATGGCTGGCGGTCGTGATGATAATGATATTTAAAGCATATAAAGTGGTGTAGCAAAGAAGTAATAACGAAAAAGTGTTTAAATTGGAAAAATTATTGTTAATTGCTTTCCGTCCACCACCAAAGCGCAGAAGAAACGTTCTAACTTTCAGTTATTAGTTGCATACTTGCATATAAAATGCCTGTTGTGAATGATTTGTATGTAATGGAATCAACTACACAGTTACATTCACGTTTTGTAATCACGCAAACTTTGACTTGCTAACACAGTGCAACGTTTTGAAAGCATAATTTATATGCAATTGTTTAAAATCTAAAAATGTTTAAACTTTAGGTGTTTTTTTCCATTAATATCGGTATAGAAAACGGTTTGGACGATTTTTTAAAATATCGTTTGGGCTGATACCCAAAAGTAAAATTTTATGCAAAACTTTTGTATGCGCATCATATTACAGTCAGGAATTTACTTTTGAACTCACAGATGATTCCGAATTAATTACAACGAGTTTTCTCGTGACGTCTGTATATACGTATGTCTGTGTGTATGTATGGTGTATAACTCAAGAACGGTATGTCCTAGAACAGGGCTTTCCAACCTACGGCCTGCAGGTCGGATCCGGCCCGCGAACAGATTTTTTTTTTTTTTTTGACCCGCGGGAAGCTTACAATTTTTTTTCGACTTTTCGGAACAGAGAGTGTCTTGTTAGGAATATAATTGAGACTTTATTTTTAATTACAAATAATTATTTTAAAATATTTTTAATCGTTTTTTAATAATTTTTTACCGTTAACTACGAGTGCAGAAATCATACCTCTCTTTTTGCTCTTTCCGAGAACAAATCTCCTTTCTCCGCGCTACATTCTCCTGTTAGTCCCCTGGCATTGGGCATTTCCGGCGCCAGGGAAAACATGTTTTAGGCTGACACCTGATTTAAATGTTTATTGCCAAACTCTAATGCTAGATTCTGTATTTTGTGGAAAAACTTCATAACAGAAACCGACATTTATTATTAACAAATAGCATTTAAAGCAGAACATCAACCATTGTAGGTTTATCTCTTCGTTTTTCATTTTCATAATTTTGTTTCTTCATGCACGTGTGATTTTTTATTTAGCGTAGAAACATGGGAAAATGGATCCCCAACCCCTTAAAAAAAACTATCTAGAAGAGAGGACGGTTTTTGCTCAGGTTGCCGCCCCCCCCCCTTTTTTTTTTGCTAATATCACGAAGCAGTTTGGCTCTTTTTTCTAAATGTTTATATGTCAACCCTGGTGTAGGTATGTAGAATGCTGTTTCACACGCCTCATGAAGTGCTCAGCGATCGTGAATAATATCTTTTATTTTTATAGTGTTATTTAGCATTACAATGATTTCTTTTAAAAAATGGAAAGTTGATTTTGAGTATCGTACTTTTAATTAACAGTGGACACACGATTATTTAATGATCGATAACAATAATAAAAGCAGTGTCTTATTTGCAAAACGCTTTCACTGTTCTGAAAGAATGTAATGTAGACATTATGATACAAAACACAAGAGCAAATTTTATAATTAAACTGGTAAACTACGAGAGAATTAAATTATTTCTTGGAAAATTTCTCTTTCAACTGAGAAACAAATATTTGCGAAGCCTGTAAAAAGCAGTTTGAAAATCAGCCATATTCTTTCTAAAGCTGGTAAACCTTTTACGGACGCTTGTTGCAGGTGACGTTAAATGTGTGCGAGCAATGCGACTGAGATCAACTTTTAGTTGCATTCGGGTGCTTCTAAAGGGGTATTTTGCATCATTTTAGGGGGAAATTATTGTTAATTTCGATGAAAACTCAAGTGGTGTTATAATTTGGCGGACACTTGGCTATATATCGCCAGTCTTTTGGTCGTCAAGTTTTGTCACAAACTTGGCGACATATTTGGCCATTTTTTTTTTAAATCTGGTTTCAATTTGGCCACTGTTGGTGATATTTAGAGAGTAAACTATTGAATCACATTAAAATTGCCAATAATGGGGAAATAACATTAAATTGGTGTAAAAGGAAGTCATGTGATGCACACATCAGCTCGTTTTATGCTGTCCCTATACACCGTATAAAAATACTGTGTTACGGAAGATATTTATTATAACTGCACGTGAAGTTTCGAACGATTTTTTTATGCGATCCCTATTTACCACGCAAAAACAGGTTTTAGTGTATAAACTGTTTGAGCTGCAGTTTTACAAGATGTTTCGTTCAAAAGAAGGAAAAATGCTGATCTCTGTCATCTTGAATTGATATTCGCAGAAGGAGTCTATATTCAAACAGTCTGACTTTCGAACTTTTCTTTATAGTAGCAGAAAAAGTTATGTTCAATGCTGATTTGTCGTTCATGTAATCAAAATTCTTATTCTAATAATGTAACACGATTCCTACAAACACACACTATTTATTTACATTACAAAAAAAATAAATAAATAAACACACAGAGTAATTCACAATTGAAGGCATCATGGAAGAAAATACAAAAAAAAAAAAAGTAAAAAAAATGTACGGTTTTGAACATTAAAGAAACGGATACGATACATAATAAAGACTTATTTTAAAAAGAAAATAATGCATACAACAGTAAGAAAATTCATTCAAAACCAAACTAATGATGAGTGATACGCACATTATTTTCTGAGAAAAATGTAATACAGCTAACAATCACTCCATTTTAAATTTAATGCTTTCAATCGCTTTTTAAATAGAAATCTTTCCTTTAAATTCGCAAGAAAATTTTAAGTTAGGGAAAAAATTGGTTTTTATGAGTAAACAGAAAGATTTTAAAAGATGATTTCTTGCGTTTTCTCGGTTTCCTTTGCTACCTTATTATACGGTTAGACGCATGAATAAACACAGCCGGAATCAATAACTTCTCAAAAATATTTTCTTCAAACTGGAGAGTAAAAAGCGCTTTTTCAAATGAAACGATACACTTCCAGATAAAAATAAATTTAAAAAATGAAAAAAAGTAATGCGTTTCTGTATTTTGAAGTTAACTCTTCTATAAGGGAAAAGCATGAAGTGAAAGGAAGAGGGAGCTGAAAATGGATTTGAAGTACGGTAGAAAAAAAATTCTTCAAAAACATTCTTCTTACAGAAAAATCATCATCTGATAATTGTCGCTTCGAAATAGAAATGCCCAAAAATCAGTCAGAAGCATTGATTTTATAATAAACATTTTTTACACAAACATTTTTCTTTTGAATTTATGGTATATGTTTTCAAGACCCTTTAAATATTGAAAGAGTAAAGAATTTATTTTCGCATATCCTTTTTGTCAGCTAAAGTTTTCTTCCAGCAATCTCTTAAGTGTTTATAACGTGCCACATTTACAATTTTTTTTTTTTTTTTAAATATTAAGGTGGACTTTTTATCAAGTTTTGGTTAATTCATTATTTATTCATTTGTTTATTTATTTATTTTGAAAGATTTTTTTTTTTTTTTTTTTTGACCGACTTAAGTTTTTGACCGATGGTAAATGGTTAAATTTCATTTCAATCTCTCGTCCTAAATAATTTCCAATGCTTTAATTAACGTTAGTGAATGAGTGTTTTGATTGATTTTTTAATAAATTGACAATTAAGTACACTTTGATGATAGTTTAACGGAATGCACAATGTTATCTGCAATGCATCTATAAATAAACGTACACAAACTGAAATTTTAATTAGTCGTGTAGCCCCTATACCATGTTTCAAATTGTAATTATTGAAAAATATTGTTTTTTTAACTTATGTCCCTTTTCTTTCAAAAAGTTTATATGAATCATACATACTTGTCTGTTACATGCAGTGTGTAAAAACTTACTACGACGTAATGCATAATTACAAAAAAAAATATTTCAAGCAATGACTTTTTTTTTTCTTTTTGTCATTTTGAAAAAAAAAATTATTTTTTTATCCAGCAATGGCGAAGCCTTAACCTTTTAGATAAAAAAGACACGTATTGCTTAAAATCAATAATTATGAAGAATTGGGAGCTTTTTATATCGTTGTTTTCGGATACATTTTAACCCCTCTACAAGAGTGTTTCAATAGCTGAAAATTAGAAAAACTCCTCAAAAAAATAATCAAGCATACCTACCAACCTTCCCAAGAGAAAATCCAGTAGATTTTTTCAATCCCTTTAAGTACAATCATACGAAAGTTTTTTGCTTCATATATGCATGAAATATCTTTTTGAAACTTGAACTGAAAAATAAAAGTTAAATTTAAGTCTCAATATACATTTAAAACTTATTTTTGATCAAACTTAGAGTATTGATAATGTTGCTAGATTTAGATGTACTGAATTTCAGCAGAAATCATTCAAACCACGGAATACATACGTCTGGATAATCTTTATAAACACAATTTTACAGGGACTTTTTTTCATAAATTCCCTGAATAAAGTGGTTTTACTAAATAATTATAGAAGTCTAGTAGATTTTTTAGAAATCAGGAGACCGGGAAAAATGTTCAAAACCTAGCTAACTTTTGAAACCACCAGTAAAGTTGGCAGGTATACTCAAGTGTTATGTCACGCTTTGAATTGTTGATGAAAAACAAAGTTCCGAAGCTTTTTCAAAGGGGATTTTTTCAAATATTAATATTGAATGTTTTGTCATTTTTTTAATATAAGATAATTTAATATTTAAAATCAAAACAGCTCACATTTTTTCTTTTCCTACCAGTTTTTCTTTAGAAAATTATTTTGTTGAATTGATCAATATTACAATAATGTACTCAGTCTTTGTACAACTCACTCCTGGGTCATTCTCCAGAAAATGTAACTTTTGAACGCAAATATTTTTCAATTTTGAAACCTTTTTTTTTTTTTTTTTCATTCTTACATGAAAGTGTTACCTACTAGAAGTAACCATAAACAATGGCCCAATTATTTTACTCATAAATTAAAATATAAATAAAATAATGTCTTGTTCACAGGAAGTAAAAAAAACAACTTTTAATGTTTAAAAATCGAGGCCAATTTGATATCAAAGTAGTAATTTTGTTTATTGTGCAAACAATGAGCTATTTTATTGGTTGGTGGAATTTAATATAAAGTACGGATTAATTAGTAGTTATCCTTTTGTTTAAATGTGCATTAAAAAATAATATTTAGTAAATTTGAAAATTTTCTGGAAATTTATAATTTTGGTTACATGCCTAAGATTGATTTTTTCCCCCTCCATCATTTATTTTCACCTCTGAAATAATGACATTGATAAAGTCTGTCACGGAGGTGAAGAATTTTTTATTTATATAGGCCTAATGGATACATTTTTCAGAGAAATGTTTTTTTTTCTTCATTGCTACAATCTGCACATGTTAAGCATATGTCTTTTTCTCATAGTAACTTACATCCCTGAAATTCAAGTTCAGGGAGGTGAGAAGTCAGAATAACCGCACTTACTTTTTAAAGGAAAATCTATCTTCTTATTTTTCAACAAAAATCTCACAACTCCTTTACGGCTGAAAATAAACAAGGGGACTCCCTTGTATCATGGGAAATAAAAGTTGATGTCATTACTGTCACGTGTTAATGAGGAATGGCATTTTCTGTTTAGGTAACGGAGGTGAGAATTTAGTGTGTGACATGACTACTTATTCTACTAAAACGAACAAAAACACAATATTGAAAAAAGAAATATTCTTAAACAATTAGTATTTAAGACGCTTGTGAAAGGAATAATAAAGAAATTAGTTTTTTTTATTGCAAAAGCACTTGATTTTACATCATGGGCTACATAAATAAATAAGTATATACTTCCATTTAAACAAGTTTTAAGCAACATAAACAGTGTGACATGCCACGGAGCTGAGAATTAAACACGCATGTTGTGAACCAAAAAAATACTAAAATAAAAATTATTATTAAAAAATGATAGCAAATTTAAATAGATGTATTTTTGATGAAATTAAAAAGCATTGTTAAATGACTTGTTCTTTAAAGTTTTTACTCTAAAAGGCGCGTGACAGAAAAGTTACACTTTTTGGAGAATGACCCTCCTGCAAACTGAATTTCACTCGTCTAAAATGTATCATTTAGTATTCTCACGCATTACAAAACCCTAGTTATGTGTTTGGTTGCTTTCAAATATATGTTTGCGCTTCATACTTCGACAATTTTAAAGAGTTAGAAGTGTCAAAGCTACTTTCCATTTCTTTTAAATGGATCACAGCATTAACATTGTTATTTTATGCTCCTCTCACGACTAACATTATTACCGTTACTCAGCCGGCCTTAAACAAAAAAAAAAAAAAAAAAAAAAAATCAACACGGTTACTTAAAGATGAGCGCAAATTCGTCCAGGGGAGGTCCATAAGGAAGAGAATGTAACCAGTTAAAATGGTTGAGAATATTGCATTTGATAGTAATCGATCCCCGTTGCTTCCCTTCCATTTTCCCCGGCAACTGCATTTAAAAGGGAAGATCATTTGCATGGATATTAAAACCAACGCTTGTGGGAGAACTAAACTGCTTTGTAATTCATGGCAGGGATTTTGCTGAAATGTGATACGAGGCTTTTTCAGCTCGTAGAAAATTCACATCCATTCAAAGCTTCTTCATTTTCTTTATTACCCGCTGCTGCTTAACTTCCACAACAAAACTGTTAGCGAAGAAATGACATTTATATGCATGGGTCCGGACAAAAGTATGAACCGGTTGTGTATAAATAATAATGGTGTTTAGAGCGGAATGTGTGGTTGAGACCTAAGAGGCAGTTTGGGGAATGACTGTCAGCAGATAATCAAACTATTGGATTGATTTATAATGTCGTGGGGCTGTTTAATGGAGTAAATATGGTTTATTATTTCGATGAATTTTCTTTTTTTTTTAAGATTCACTTCATTGAACTACTTTTAATCTTTATTTCTCGTTATTGAAAGTATTTTCCAAAAAATGAAATTATGAAGAAAAAATAAGCTTTTAAATTGCTGTTTGAATTTCAGGTCTAGTATCTAGGAGAATATGATATTTCCAAAGAATTATGTCAATAAGGAAGCTCTAGAAAGGACAGCAAGAAAAAAAGTTATGAACTGTGGCGGATTTACATGTTTGGGGGAGCAATGCAGATTTGGATGCCTCTTAGTCAATCAGAAAATTATATAAAACTTCTCTCATATGCATTTTGTTGAATCATTTCGGGGCCCCTTTGGTTGTAGGATCCACTTGCGATTGCGACAAGTTAAATTCGCCACTGATTGTAATTGCGCCAAATTTGCAAAAACTTCTCACGTGTGCTTCGAAGTTTCAAGAAACCCCTTTTTTGATGCAGAAACGTGTGAACATTTGGATGTGAAGTCAATTGACAATTATCCAATAAACATTATAAACTCAAATGTTCTTTTACTGGAAATGGATTTCATTGAAAACCCTAAATACAAACCTACAACTTGTAGCAAATTTTACAATTTTCAATGTTTTTTTTCTTATGATATTTTGTAACACAAAAACATACTTACATTAATTTCTCATGATAGTTTTATAACTGGGAAAAATTAAATGTGGCGTCTTTTAAAAACGTGCGTACAAAACATCTTAAATGCATTGCCAAGAAAAAAAAATTTTTACGTGAAATTGGCATTTTCGAATGTGATTGATCTCTATATTTTTAAATTGAGTGATTTTTTTTTCTAAATGGAATCGAATTTAGTAATGTGATTAAGTATAAAGCGAAGCAAAGCAATTTTAAACACAAATATAGAATGACTAATAGTAACTGAACACTTTTTTTTTTCCTGTGAGAAAAAATTTGCAAGGAGCTTTATATAATAGAGCATAGTAAAACCATTTACAAGGCAATAAATCAGTTTAACAACGAATGACATAACTGATGCTATTTTGTTTGATTGAAAAATAATTTCTTACACCGAAAGATATGTATTTTATTGACCATTTTTTCAACTACAGTCAAACGAAATAGCGCAGCAAAGATTCTTTACTATTTCTAAACAGAACGTTATGACTTTTCAGACTATATGAAGGACTTCTTTGCTACTTTAAGAAAATGAACAACCGGGTTCCAAAAAAGAGTCTGAAAGAAAATTGTATTAAAAAATTAGAGTTAATTTTTAAAATGTGTCTATACTTGCCATTATTGCAACCTTGTATTACTTTTAATGCTGCAATGACTGTGCTATATAATCTTCTATTTTTCACTCAAGTTCAATGAAAACCTCTTTTCCAAAAAGCGTTAAATCAAAATTTTCAGAAATCGATTTTTTGAGTGGAAACGAAAGCAGCACATGTCTAAGGATAAAATTTACAACAAGCTGATATCCCAAACAGAGTTTATTAGTTTTCAAAACAGAAGAAAAACTTCGTGATTTGTCCAATTGATTTTACATTTTTTTCACCCGTGAACATTTTAGGGAGGACTCGAAGGAGTGTAAGCAAACAAATGAAGCTAAGCCTAATTAAAATTAAGATTATTATTTATAAAATTTATAAGATTATTTTACGTTATAAAGTTTTTTTTTAAAGCTTTAAAAAGCGATAACCTTTTCTTAAGGGACATTTTTTTTCCAGTGGGGTTGTATAAGAAGCCATTTGGCCTTTACCAGACCCAGTGCGCTCCCCGACTAGGCATCAGTCTTTCATCTTTAAGGAACATATGGAAATATAGCTTTTAAACTCATAAAATACTTAAAAGTTTCAGCTTCCGTAAAGATTTTTTTTCTACGTTTATCCGTTTTAAGTAAAAATAATATTGAAATAGTTTGCTAAATGGACATAAACAATTATTTATTCTTTATGCAATAAAACATGGAAATATTTATATATAAAAAAGATTTATTTATTTGTTTTTTTTAATGCATTTTTAAAGGGCTTATTAAAAATATTTTATCCAATTTTTTCAGTATTTTTATATGTATTATTTCATTCTCATTCAGGTTATTTAATTCACTTATTAAATACTTAATATTTGAAGGTTAATTCCAAGTTTAATTCCAGTGCTCTTCAGTAAAAATGCGTTTTTTGCTTTTGTGAGAATTTTTTATCTAGAATTAACGTTCATAATTTGCAAATGTAAATCATGTTAGCAAAATCTTTAGAGCTCGCAAATGTAAAAAAAAAAAAAAGGATATCCACTGATATGAATTTCAAAGATATAATAATGTTTTTCTACCTCTCTTTTGTTACAAATACCAATATATCTGATCTTATTGCTTTCCCAACGTATCCCGTTGTGTCGTGTTTTACAATAAATTGTGGTGCATATAATTTTAAGTATCTCAGTACTGACACATTTTTTGTTAATTATATATTTTTTTACCCTATTTTCCTAAGCAAAAATACAAAATTAAAATGTTATTTGGAACCACTTAAATTACTTTTACGCACCCTATACATTGCGAATCATTTTATTTTCAGATTTTTTTTTTAATTTAATAAACTGAAAATAAAATAGAACGTGTGTTATAGTCAGAGATTATTTTCTGAAAACTTATATCATTTAATATCAATGTAAAGATTAAAATGATTTCCTATTCTGACATTTTTGTATGTCAACTAAAGGTTCTATAAGTAAAGAAAAATATATTTGTGGAATCAAGTAGTCGTATTACACTCTAAGCTATCAGGGTTTCATGACGAAACCTTACTAATTTCCACAGCTTTCAAAAGAAATTAAATATTATTTCTCTAACAGAAATATTAATCCTAAAGTTGTAAACGGTAGAAAAATAGGTACGATAAAATTGGACGAAATATATCAATTGCGAGAAGAAAGCTCTCCTATAAAGCGCCACGTCTGTTTGACTATAACTATTTTAGGATTTCAGAATATTTCCGTTGGCCGTTGTTATTGTTCGTTTATTCTCTTAATATGAATTTTATTTCTAGCAATTAAATAGCTGACGTATCGGATTGCTATGACGAACCAGAAAAAATTTAATCAATTGCAGACGAAAATATTCTTTCTAAATCTTTAAGTAATTCAAGTCCAAGAAATCATTCTAGCCAAAGTCAAGTTCTTTTAAAATATATCAAGAATGTGAAATGGTTTGGCGAAAGATTTCACAAGGGATAACTGAGATATATTTTCAAAGAGTTTCTCTCACTAAGTTTCTTTTCATGACATTTGACTGAAAAGACGATTGTGAAGAAAATAAAATGATTTTGCGGAAAAGATATTGATATGATTTGAAATCCACCGACGATTTGTCACAGAAAAAGTACTAAAATACTGTTTCCTTTTCAATACTTGTTATAGTAGCACAATAAATTGTAATTTTTCCAGAAGCTGAAGCCAACGATCCAAAAATATCATTATATTCTTTCGGACGTTAAATACACTATTGAGCTACACTTAAACCTGTTTTTATGCGATGGATAGGGACCGCATGAAAAAAACCTCATGTAGAAAATAACCCAAAAATTTATGAAATAATTAGGAATTACTTCTTTAAACGAAATCAAAATAAACCAAGTGATGATTATTTTGCCGAATAGTAGGCAAAATTTCTGGAATAAGGAGTGTTTTGGAAGGTCACAGTGACCTCTTATCGGGGTGCTCCTGTCATAACTTGAATATACTACCTCGCACTCGTTTTTTAAATAACTTCATCAGTTCAGTTCAATTCAATTGAGTTCATTTTATTTCAATCAGGGAAATATCTTTTTACAAAATGCATTTCACAAATAAAATAAAAGAAATTACAAGCAAACATATTTCACCCTGTCTGTTTGAAAATCCCTGATTGAGTAGGTGGGAGTAAAGGCTATAACAGTAGCCTGAGTAGCTCCCACCACTCTGAAAAGAACTTAATTTAGGGCCATTTTATAACATAGGAAACTAAAAACAAAAATAAATGCATAATCATGCCAAAGAACACATAAACACAACACAACTAATGCAGAAAAGTATGTCGAGTTTTATAACAAAATCAAGGTATACTACTACAAATATGCTACTTTATCCTAAATTAACTGCAGTAGAGTTGAATGTATTTTTTTTTTTTTTTTTTTACCGTTTTCAAAAAAAAATTTCGACTACTTAAAGCTTTTAAACAATTGGGTAAGATGTTCAACAATCTTGGTCCGTAAAAGTTAATGCCATTAAACAATATTTTTGTTCTTGCGTTAATGGATAAAATATTTTTACGGTTTCTAGTTGGGTAATTGTGAACCATTTAACGGATTGTTACTATTTCCAAATTCAAACCATTTATTACTAAATCATGCATAAAAATACCATTATTAAATTTATAAATTTGTTCCATGGTCTTTAAAATGCTTCTATTACTGTTACCCACAATATCATCTCTATTAATTATTCTTTGAGAAATCTTTTTAATAAAATATTTATTATATTTACATTATTTTTAGTTTTTTGAAAGTTCAGTTCCAATCTGATTGAAATTTCTACAGGGTGTCCTGAAAAAGACTGACTGTTTTTTTCAAAAATTTAACAAGAAAATGGATAAAAACAATAATTTTTGCAGACAATTCATGTGGTGGGCCTCAAGTTTTGCCCCCCTCCCCAAATTCAAAATTTTAGTTAAAGAATTTTCCAGACCGTAAATCAATGAAAGACAGAAAATTACATCATAGGTTTTGAAAAATGTTTTAATAAACAAAATTACACAACAATATTTTCAAAATGCCTGCTGCCGGCTGCAACCACATGTCGCAATCAGAGAAAAATCGATGATTTCCAATATTTTTTTTTTTTTTTTTTTTTTTTTGACTTTGAGGCTTATTATCTGTAGCGCCATCTATTGAAAAAATTTTGAACTGAAATTTTGAACTCTGAAGGACGAAACTTATGCCCCACAACATAAATTTTCTGCAAAAATTATTTTTTTTTTATCTTTAACCATTTTTCCGTTATAAATTTTTGAAAACAGTCAGTTTTTTTTTCAGGACACACTGTAGCTACCGTGTAAAAAAAAAATTCCCCCCATACTCATATACTCTCAAGCCATTCCCATTTCGTAAGAACCAGTTACCACTTGAAATTTTTATCAAACTAATGACTCGGGATTCCATTGGAAAACAAAGTTGGGTCCTTACAAAATGAGGCGTAACTCAAGAGTTTGCCGACTCCGGATTTTTAAACTAATTTAATATTGATTTAAGAAGGGAATGCATCGCAAGTAGATGTTGTCAGTTGATAACATATAATCCTAAAAGTTCTAAAGAAAACCTAAACAAAATTATAAAATCATCAGTGTCAATGTTTAGTACAAAAGTATTTAAATTTAACTCATGCACTGGGATGCAAAATGACAGGAGCATCAAGTATTTGATATCAAGACAAAATTGTATAAATGATTATCAGAAAATGCTGATCTAGAAATAAGTAGGATCAGTATATAGATCACTCAATATGTAGCGAGATAATGTATTTTAAAATTTAAAATTATTGAAAATAGGAGTTATCTTAAAAAGTGGTGTTGAGATATGAACACTGATAGAATTGTCCATTAACGGAGCATAAGTAGAAAAAATAAGAGCATGGTGCAAATAAATGTACGAAAATTTCATTCCTCAACCTTCTAAACATCATTTTGTATTCTTTTATCGATTTATATTCTACTAATTCGTGCTGGAACCAAATTTGTACATCAATAGGTTGGTTTTGGTACGGTCTGGTCGAAAAAAGAAATGAACATTTTAAGTAACACAAGATGTCTAGTATCTCGTGATTGCAATATTGGTATACTGAATACCGATATGTGGAGCTATTTTTTAACTTCGAAATACCGGTATTTAAAGAGGTAGAATACCGGTATTTTCAGTATTAGCAAAAAATAATAAATAGTTCTTAATTAAAGAGTTTTCAATTTAACTAATTAGGTATCTACTGCTATTTTAAATATAAATTTCATTGTCGATGAGACAGTCCCAAAATCAATCTATTAAAGTGTATATTTGACTTCAGAAGCGCGAATATATAGACTGTCAATGAATAAAAATAGCTGAAAGATTAGAAATTGACATTTTCATCACCAGATAGTGTAATGAATCTCACTTTAGTGAGTTTATGTGTTTAGTGAGTTCACGTTTTTATTTTCTCCATTTCCTTCACATGCCCTCTAGTGAAAACTGATTTTAAGTGTAATTAGATGTGTTTGTGCTGTGAACAATTTATTCCAACCATCAATTGCAGCAATTCTTTATGATTTTTTACTTAATATTTGTCTCAACTGTACTGAATTTTGATAAAAACTTTTCGTGTTGGTATAATAGACAGTAATTTGTTGCCACCGGTATTAGCGAGCTGTTCTGTCTCGCTATTCAGCTTTATGCCACAATGAAAGAACATTTATAATACCTTGAACATTTACGAAGAGGTAAAGCACAATCAGTAGGAACATATTTTCGGATATTTGCATAATTGTAAAGAATTTCGAAAAGAAAACGAAAAAGAAACAAAACTAACAAGATCAAACTCATCGTACATTTTAAACCAAAGGGTTAATAAAAAACAAACACAAACCTAGTCCGACAAAGAGAAAATCGTTGAAGATGGTGTTAGTACTAGAGAAGAACTAGTCGCTCGTACAGTTACTATATATATAATAGTAACTGTTCAGCTATAAATAATGATGATTAAAAAAAAACTTCCCACAAAAGAAAACAAACACTCACAAAAATGATTTTTTTTCCAAACCAACAAGGTTAAGACCGAATTATATGAAGATGACGGATTTTCATGCAATTACAGGAGGTGTATCGCGCATTACTAACAGTACCATCGGCCTGCGTGAATCCAGAAAGAATAATTTCAACTGCAGGAAACTGTTTCACTCAAATGAGTTCTTACCTTAGTGACAATTTGAAAGATGCATTATGTTTACTGCTGTTACTGATTTTTATTATGATATTTTTTCCTTCATTTTATATTTGTTTACAATAAGTAAATTAGTAAATAATGCACTTTTTGCCCAAAAATATAAAATATGGCAACGAAGCATTATGTTCTTGAATGTTTTTTGGGAAATTTCTAATACCGGTATTCCGGAATCACGTTAAAAAAATACCGAATACCGGTATTGCATTTTTGATCTGGTATTGCAATCCCCTGCTAGTAACTGAAAACTCTAAATTAAGAACTATTTATTATTTTTAGCTAATAGCGGAAATACCGGTAGCTTATTGACAGCCAATACCGATATTATGAAACTGTAGAACGACTCGAAATACCGGGATTCGGTATGGCGGTATAGATATCACTAAAAATGCCGCAATAATATTTTTAATGTAATAAAACTTATATTTTAAACATTAATAAGTCTTAAGTTTGTTTTCTAGCGTTATTTTCCTAATATGCTTTAAAGACTGGGTGTTAAAATCATTTTGAAGCCCAGCGTAAATTGGAACGAAGGCATTAAATTAAATAATATTAGTTGATCTGCTTGGATAAATATGTCACGCCTCCATTTTTCAAGACAAAAATTAATATTTTCTTTCTCCGCCAAATAAAATATGCACATTCTACGCAATATTTGCAAAGATAGTAGTTAGTAGACTGTGTTACGACAGTAGTCGCGTTGATGATGTCAAGTTATCCAGGAGAAAGAAGAAATTCGTTTTTGAGTTTGAAGAAACTTCATTTTGTCGCTTTCATTTTTGTCAAATTTGAAACGTAATTAAGATTTACGAGCGCATTTTTTGTTACAGTCCCAGAGAAAAATAAAAGCAAAAACATATCTAACTGTAGACTTTGCACCAGGAATTCTCAATTGCTGTTCGCTGTAAACTTTTGACCGGCGCTTAGGCTGTTTTCTGTCCACCTTAAAAAAGCTTTCTAAAGCAAAAGTATAATAAAATAAAAAATTGTTACTACATTTTTTACGTTAATACCATAGTTTTTGGAGCTAGAACCCATATTCTAATCTTTGACGGTTGGAAACACTGAAGCTTGCATTAATCACTTGTTACGGTTTGCATTTTTAAAGCCGTGTTCTGTAACTGTTTTTTTTTTTTAAACGTATATGATACTTATAGATAAGAACTACAAAAGCTTCCTTGGCATTTTGATATTGTTGTAAGTGACAGTAATGACGTTACTCTTAACACATTTTCAGAGGAGCTGTCAATCACCACGGTTAAAAAAAGTTGAGTAACGTTTACACTAGAGCAAATGAAAACTGTCAGTTGATCAGGAATAATGAACAGAGCAAAATGTTTTACTAAATTATGTTGTCTCGTCTTCTCTATGTTAAAGGGAATTACAGTTGAATTGAAAAGAATATGTCTTTGTACTTTATTTCTTATAGTATGTAAACTTTCGTGATAGCAAGTCGTTAGTTAAACCAGGGCTAAGACAGAACGACATACCAAGTACCAACTCCCCAGTTATGACACCCAGAGACTGCAGTGGTGTCACTGAAGCTGAGAGTGCCAAAAAACTCTTAGCTAAACTTACTTAAGCACGCCAGCAGAAGTCCGCATCGATGGTGCGGTTCAACTCTTCAATTGAAGGGAAATCATGGGTATTGGGAAACCCCTGCTTTGGATGAAAGGAAAACAACCTTTCAAGTCAATACATTTCGACGAATTTGCTAGAGCAAGTGCATTTAACTTTTAAGTGCATAAACTCAAGTTTATAAAATTATTATTGCATTTTTATTTTTCCGCAAAGCAAACATTTTTATCCAAAATAAAGAATGCTAAGGTATAGATAATGTTTTTTTTTTCTTCTAAAATATATTCGACTTGTTTATTTAATTATATTTGCAAAGAAATCGCCTTTTGATTTGATATTTTGTGTTAAAAATTAAATGAGAAATTTTAAATACAAATTTGTCTCCTTGGTAAGAAAACAGCACTCATTTGTGGAACCCTTGTTTGAGTTTTTAGGGGACTCTTATTGAAGACTTGCTTAGAGAATATGGCCCATTTAGTCGCAAATTTTTCTTTATTTTAAAGTCATAACAAACTGTACCATGACGATCTCGCATGATGCCTTTATTTTTATATTTCAAACTTAAATAAATAAATAAATATACATAAATTAATAAATAAAAGTAAAATAAATAAATATATAAAAATACATAGATCAATAAATAAAAATAAAATCAAATAAGTAAAAATGAAATTAATTAATCAAACAAAAATAAAATTAACAAATAAACAAAAATAATGATTAATAAATGAAATGGTTTGAATTTCCAGACTTTCAGTAGTTTTAGTAAGCCAAAATAAAAATGGGATATCATCATGGTGTACGAACTAATATTAAAAATTATATTTCTCTTTAAATATGCACATATTAGCACAAATAAAAAATGAAATAGAATTTAGAGCGTATTTCATATTAAGTTGTAAGTAAAACTCTTCGTAACAATTTCTTCAGATGCGTTTTTTTTCCCTCGAAGAAACACTCCAGGGAATACAAAATTGATGAAATCCTTCCTCTAAATCGTTGTTTCCCATTCCATTAAATAATGTTTCGCGTAGATCATTTATTCTTCGTTCAAAATATAACAGCGAATCGAAAGTTGAATCGATTCACTTTCTAAGCGGTTTTTTTTCCCAATTCCGATGCTTTTTATTAGCTTATTTGAAAGTGTTAGTACACATTACAATTTTCAAAACTTTTGTTACGCAGAAAATCAGTTCGGGATAACTTCTATTTGTGGCATACTCGGCAATATTGAAACAATTCTATCTTGGTGTGGAAAATAGTAGTTGTTTTCAAATTGCGTTCGACGGTAAGCACGTAGAAAACATTGTGTAATAAAAACAATTCTAAAACCGTATGTTGAATTTTTAAAGCTTTTAATTTAACAAAAAGACATTCGTACGAATTGCAATTAAAAAAAAATGGCACGTTATACGACTTCCTCGTTTCGGGATGTCGTCTCGTAATGTATGAAAACATATGACTTATTGGTATGCATCGAGTATTTTGAATGTTTTTCTAGTTTATAAGTATTTCCTTTAGGATCTAATGCTGTGTAGTGTTGCTTTTAATGACTTTTAAAGGACGTAATGTATTATTTATGCAAACGAATCAATAAATAGAACGTATCATGGAGTAGCGCGCGTTATACTAAATTATGACATTATACAGGCCTATTGCAAGCTCCTGGAAAGACGATCTACATGCAATAAAAATTTTGACGAAAGACAACTTATAATCATCATATCTCCCCTGTACCAGTTTAATTCAATATTTATCCACCCTGAGATGACTTGAGTTGAAAAATGGCCATACAAAAATTGGGACTAATGAAAAAACATTTTTGTTCTTTAGTGGATAACACAGCACTGCATGCTAAATGAAAATGAACAGGTCAATGTGCTGAAAAAGAACAACTGTATACATTTCACAGGAAAACCTTCCATTTAACACCATAAAACATTAATTGGTATTGATTCTGAACGATTTTTTTTCTAGTAACATTATAAAACATGTAAAGAAATCTAAAGAAAAAGTTGAAATCCACTAAGGCTTAAAGTCCACAAATTGGTCGGTACTAAACGGTGAGAATTTGAGAGAGACATTTAATACATATGACCTTTAATACACACGAGGGGGGCACAAAAGAGTTTGGTGCTCATAAAGGGGCCACAAGTCAAAAAAGTTTGAGGTTGAGAATCCCTGGTCTAAATCTTGCTCTATTAGTGTATACGAATAACCACTCCGATTTTTCTTTTTTTTTTTTTCGTAGCACTAATTTTTACTGAGGTAATATGAAATAATGTCTGATTTGTATCTACCGTGCGCTCGATTTCTCCATTATGTCGTCAATTTTTTCCCTCATTTATTACTTAACTTCATCTGTCTTTGTCATTGTTTTTATCTTCTTCTATCATTGTCATTTACTATTTAACCAAATTCAGTAATTAATTCCAAAGAAACTTTCATGGACTTGTCCAATCACTCATTACCCTTTATTCGCATGCAGGAAAGCTAAGCACTACAGAGAAAACCGTAGAAAAAGCCACATTTCCCAAGCTTACATTGGCGATCTTGGCGATTTACCAAATACTACAACCCACAAGACGGGGAGGGAAACAGCGAATTGCAATTCTTGTCATGAATGAAATGTTCTTAGGAACACAAAAGAAGAAGCTCGCAAATGAAAGGAAAACGTCCTTTAGTTTATTTTTTGCCGCTCATTCTTCTTTTTGGAGTACTTAATAAGTAGATGAAAGGGAGATACTTCAAGTATTAATTACACAACCTAGACTCAGCAGTTGTGGGGGGAAAAAAAGAACGTTGTTTTATTTAATAAGACTACATGGCAGATTTCTTTTTAATTTATATTTAGTTCCATTTTCTCTGGTACAAGAAAAAATATTGAATGCAAATTGCCTAAAATTCCATTTAACGAAATTATTTCTTTTCCTTGGATTTACTCCCCTTTAAATGAGTCTATTTAAGAAATCTTGCAAGTTAAAACTTAGTTGAAATAACTTACTCAAAAACGTTTTTTTTTTTTTACTTTATTTGTTAAATAAGGTTCTTTGAGAGTGTTTCACAAAAGCTATTGTCAATCAGATAAATTATCCTTCATTTCCGATGCTTTGCAAAAAATAAAATTGTATTTGAATTTTTGACAAAAAAAAAAAAAGTTTTCTCCCTTTAACATAACCTTGACACATTTAAACGCTACAAACGATGCAATCGCTGCTTAAGGTTATTAACCTCCGATACAATAGAAATACAATAGTGAAACTTGAAGGACAATAAGAACCGACAATTTAGTTTGAACATTTTTGTTGACAGACCAATAATTTTGGTCGTTTTAACGTGAATTTTGTTGTAATGAAATTTTAGCAATGTTATGGAAATTAAAATGGGACTGAACTTTTATTTCGTTGAAACGGATGATTCGTTGTATTGATATTCGTTGTCACGAGATTTCCCTACATTAAACTTTCCAAGTAGCTAAAATAAGTAAAAATTGCTGTTTCGCACGGCTCTCATAACGCAGAAACAATATGTAACACCGAATTTAGGATCAATGTTCTTGTTATCTTAAAAAGAAGGCTGAAAAAAAAAAAAAAAACAGGCAAGAGATGCACTGTAAAAAAAAAAAAAAAAATCATAGTTCTTTTTTCGCTTCGACCATCACTGTGCAACTCTAGAGTCTGAAAAGATGCTGCGCTACATTGTTGGGGTGCTGGCACAAAGTTGCACGACTTGACTATTATTTTCTAATCAGTGTATTGTTACAAAACAAAGGGAAGTTGCTGATCATATTTCTTACGTGTGTATTTTTAGCCGAAAGTTAAAGTAAAACACCAAATATATAAAGCTTTTTTTTTTCAATGTAGAGTAAAGGAAATCTTAAGGCAAGGATGCAAGCTCCCCAGACAACTTACCGTCCCCATGAGCTTGTGTCAAAGAATTTTCTTTCCAGCGATATATAATATTAATATGTACAAGCAATTTTTCGCCCCTTTCATAGGCAATAATAAGCAATTTACGCGAAGTTTGAGCTTAAAAAATTAATTACAAAAAATTGCTTCGAATTTTAAAAAACAAAACCCCAGGTGCAAACCACCAGGGCTAGGAGTAATTTTGTACAAAATTTCAAGGCTGTAGGTTTTATTGGGTCCTCTGGACGCAGGTCCGCCACAGACTTCCTTCCGGAATTTCATTGAAACCTTGCTTTTATTTACTATGAAAAGATACATTAAGTTTATAAATATTGCATTTAGACTTACCTAGAAATATGATCTAATAAAGTCATCTCACCCTATAAAATGACGTGCACCAAAACCTAGTTAGAGGCAGTTCCTCTAGAGGTCCATTTGTACAACATCTTTTGTTTGGCTTCTTCAATATTTGTTAGATATAGCAGTATCATTTACCGGGAAATTTTCTCGGTTTCGCCATCTCTCTTGAAGCTTGAACATATCTCGAATAGTTACTTATTTAATTACAGAAATAGCACTAAAGGTAAGAGCAATAAAGAAAAAAAAATACAGTAAAACCATGTTATAACGATAGGTAGGAAGGGGGGTATTCTGTACCCGTGTTGTATCATATTCATGGCAAACTTAAAACCAAATGCAACTTTGGAAACAGTGGTACAACAGAAACAATGTTAAGCAGTAAGCGTTATTAAGCGGTATATTAAATGTAAAGAAAAAAAAAAACAATGTCATTAAACACTGAATTAAACGTACTTACAATTTTTTTTTCAAAACTACACCGCGTATTACTGAACGCAGATTTCACAAAAAAAAGCACTTTATTAAAACTGCACCCAAAAAAATAGTTATTATAACCTAAAAAGCAAAACTACCCACAACAAAACCTCAAAATATAAAATAGGTACTAGTTGTAATTTCTCGTAACGTAAGGAGCTTTGAATGCTGAGTACGGAAGTAGATATTGTAAGTAAAAAAGTTTGCGCAGGTTTATGACAAGGAGGTTTTTTTTTTTTTTTTTAAACATATTGTTCGAAAACGGGGACATGATGGCTTCCGTGGCATACCTAAGATATCTATTTATTTATTTTCTCAAAACGGAATACCTCAATATTTTCGACTCCTGCAAGTGCATTTTAAAACGCGTATTTAGTTTTTGGTAGTTCATGCGTATAAAACAAAAAGATTGCTTTTAAAAATTGTGATAATTATATTTTTAATGAGCAATTTGAGGACATTTGCTGCTGATTTTAAATAAAAATGAAGTTTTTGGCAGGATTTCATACAATTTACATTTACAATCAGCACTACTTTAAGAACAAAGACTAACAGCTGCGCTTTTTTCTTAGTACACAAATCATTCATAATACAATTCCTACAGATGCATAGAGCTGGGCAAACATAAAATGTGTTCAATAATGCTTTAGTTTATTAGCATGAAAATGCTTAAATAGCTCCACTCTTCAACTTTCGGTAGAATCATTCACCGCGCTATGTTCAGTATTTCAATAAAAAGATTATTTCAGTATTAGCGAGGATAATAGGACAGACTACCTGAAAACAAAACTGTCCCATTAAAAGCGGGACGAACGAGTAGTCACCTTAAGTGTACCGAGATATGATATAATGAGCTTCTACTGAAGTAATATAAAGGAATAACATTTAAATTTTATAATTGTATATAAAGAGGATAAAGCAGTTGCCTGAAACAGGGTTAAAATTTTCTTATGCTTTTCAGAGATTCAATACTTTTAAACAATGTCTACGATTTGCATTTAAATGAAGACTTCGAAATAATCCTCAATATAACCTCCATCTTCCTTCAATTATTTTTTAATCGCCTTAAGTCTTTATACGTGTCGCATTATTAAAATCCTCCAACTTAAACAGCCAATCTGAATGCAGTCATTCTTATTTAACTTCCTCCCTTCCCTTTCTTTTCAAAATAAAACAACCCCTAGCTTCACCTTCGCCCCCTTCCGGTTGTCATGGCAACAGACGAGTTCCTAATCCTCCACATTTTGTGAAGGATTTTGTAGCTGAAGTTATTTTCTCTACACACATACGCACAACAAGCCACTTACCAGCTGTAGCAGTTAATAGAAGATAATCTCCACGAATGCGATGAAGATTTTATATCTTTTCGGTAGCTGATTAATCGGGATGATATTGAGTGCAAAGAGTGGGGGTATTTAAATCAATGTATTCTGGGGAAAGTGGAAATGATTAACTTTGCCAGGAAGATTGCTTTTTTAAATCGTAAATTAAAGAAGCTAATGAGATATGAAAGTAAAGAATGGAATGGCGGCATGGTTTAGATTAAAAGTGCGTTAAATTTCTTTAACTAATTCTAGCTTAATGTTGAATTTTTTTTCTCCGGAATTTATTTATCTGTTGCAGTTTAGAAAAGGAGACTCAGAGTAGAACAGTTAAATAAGAAATTCATCCTGAACTAAGCAAGCCTTATTTCGTGCACCAACATCAAATTTCAAACTCTTAAACTTTAACAATGTTGTCTCTTTTTTTTAACCTCGTATGCAGGGGTTGGAGGGTTAGTTGTGTATCTGTGTGTCTGTGTCTTCGTAGCTTACTTTATTTTATTTTATTTGTTTATTTATTTTAAACGATAAATAACTGATCGTGAGTGTCTTTAGAGCAACTTTTGCCAAACTATGGCCAACGAAACCGATCCAAGTAGTCCGTAGTCATTGATTGAAAGGCGACTCTTTTAAGCGTATCCTTAGCTTTGGGTATGCATCATTTGCGTCAGGTTTCTTTTTTTTCTTTTTAATTTACGTTTTTTTCTTTTTTGTTTAGGTTCTGTAGTATTAATTTGAAATACAGGTATTTCACAGTTAAACACTTTCTATCAAAGCTAAATAGATTGTTTTGATAAAATATAAAAATATTAATACTTATTGTATAACGATTATCAAATTCATATACAAGGTATTCCGTTTTAAACTGCAAAACCTCTATTTTCGCAACCGTTAGTCCCAGTTACATACTTCCAATTGCAAAAATGTTCAAAATAAGATGCAGAGTAAAGATTTTGAAAATTTGAAGTGAAAATTTAAAAAAAATGAGTAAAAAATACAAAATTTAACTTTCTACTAGCTGCGTCGCCCGGCTTTGCACGGTCCACCTCGAAAATATAAGTTATGTCAAGTGACGCGAGTTCAATACTCAGACTCGAACCAAAAAAAAAGGCCAGCGAAATTTTGCGGCAGATTGCGGAAAACTCCCAAAAAGTAAACATTTTAAATCCCCTGTGATTACAGGAAAAGCCTCAAAACAAAAACAAGAGTTTTACCTGTTCTTATTCGAGAAAAAAAAATGGCAACAGATCTTTTATCTCAATGATTTTCTTCACCGCTATACATTTTAATAAAAGCGTTGTTGCGGAAAGTTGAGATGAAGCACTGAATAATAATTTGAATGGAGGAAAGCCGTCGAAAAATAGGGATTTGATTTTGAAATCTAAGAGTCATAATTAATAGTTTTTAATTGATATCTCCGCTAATTATTATCAGAGGATTATGTTAAATAGCCAAACATGAAGACGGGAAGATTACGAATCCATCGATACCTGGTTCGATGTTCAGTTCACTGTCGTTCGGGAGAAGAAGCTTGGACATAGATAGATAGATACTCAGATTTTATATTTAACTTTCTATACTGGCCATAGATTACCTGACTTGTATTTAAGGAAATAATCTCCATTAAAAAATTGCACTTACACAAAACATTTGACATTTGTGCGACCAAAGCTCAAGGAGATATTCAAGTTCAAAGTTTTAAGGGACCATATAGAAGATGAAATTGCAACTGATCGCCCTTTCAGAAGAACGACAGATTGTAGAAGTAAAAAATCAAAGTATTTATAATTTTCATTGTTATTCAGAAATAAATTCAAATGTTATGCCATGATACGCAAAAACACACTACAAAACCTCAATCAATTTGGAAAACCACTTTATGCACACATATAATTTTGAACCCTTGATAACTGCTATATTCCCCCCCCCCCACACACACAAAAAAGGTGTTATTGACGGCAATGGTAAAGTGGTGAAGTTACAAAACGCTGCGTTCCACATCTTGGTGAATATTGGTCTTACTTTTGTCAAACGTTTTGTGTTGGAATTGTTTTTTTAGTGGAGATTATTTTTCTGAATATAAGATAGGGAACCTAGGGCCCGTATGAAAAGTTAATTTTTTGACTCATTTTTACTTTTGCTTTAAACTTTCAATGTCTTTTCCCTTCATCTGATTTCGAACATTTTTGCAATTGGGAGTATATGCATCTAGGACTAATGGGATCGAAAATTGAGGTTTTGCAGGTTGAAACGGATCACCCTGTATATCTTAATCTGCTACGATTGGTTGTTCCTTCTGTCTGTCAGTGTTTTAAGTGGAACAAAAAATTATGTCATACATTGTTTCAACTTGTAAGAAAACTCAGAATAGATGTCAAGAAAACTATTCCAGCATAAAAATAAGCCTGAATAGATGAAAAAAGGAACAAATAAAGGAACGTAAACAGCAACAGTTAGAAGATAATAAGCTATCCGACAAAACCTGTTGTTAATATGGTTTTTTCATCCATAAGCTTTTATTTTTACGTTGAAAATGAAGTCGTCCCTTGTGACCCAAATAATATTTGGGATGGAATCATGGTCTTCAATTAAAAAAAAGAGGCACATATCCCAAAAAATGTGTTAGCACAACTGACATATTGTTTCGTTCATGTTTTCCAAAAATGCTTAAAAGTAGGAACAGAATGCAAGTAACGTTACTGGGATACGTTTTTTAGCAATGTATGTGTGTTCTATTTTACTGGAAAAAAAGTATTGGTACTATAACTACTCTGTATACATTTTTTTTTAGGGGGTGGGGTTAATAGGTTCCATTAAACTTTGCACTCCTTTTGCACCGACTTCAAAACATAGTTTATAGGCAATATCGATGTCATTTAAAGAATGAATTTATTTTTTGCTTATACAGTAATTTACAGCTCTATGAGTGGTAAATCATTTTTTGAAATGTGTTTTAAAGTTATTTTTTTAGCTCATTGTTTAAGCATTTATTTGACATGGAGCGCTTATGGCGCAGTCCATGCAACAACATTATTTCATTTTAACCTATATTCGTTTTATTATAACTTGCTAATGCACTACTAATAATAAGTTTGAAGCTTTAAGATTTTTAAAACAGTTGGGTTTTCAAACACTTTATTCTTATAAACTTTTTCCGATACATTCAAGCAGTTTTTCACAAAAATTATTACTCAGCAAAATTTCACAAAATATTATAATTAAAAAATATATGTATAATAAATGTTATGTTTTCCCTGTTTCTGCAAAGTTTCATTTCCATTTAGCCTTGCTTTTTTTAATTGAAGAATAAAGATGTTTTTCTATTTTGTCTTTTAAAAACTTGCATTTTTCTAAAACCCTTTGTTAAAAATAAACATCTGTATCCAAATTTTTGCCCATATTTCTTGGTTCCCAACCACCAGAATTGTCTCCTTATTTGTGTATGATTGTGTATGTGTTTTGTAAATGTACTTTTACATGCCTAATTGATTTTCTTTTTTCTCCTAGGTAAGTATTCTTGAATTCTATCATTCAATTTGGTAAGTTTAATTAAAAGTTACATTTTAGAAGTGCATTCCATTTGTTAGGAAAAAAATGTACTAGTCAACCCTGTAATACACATTTTTATGGTGTTATTGCTTTAACGTCGGTAGAGTTAGTAGTAGTTCGGTTTAACTACTAATTTTAAAGTATTTGTCATTTCCTCACTAGTAAAGAAATGACGCTTAAGCGACGGTATAATAATAACTAGTAAAAAATATTTTAATTTTTCAGGGTCAATACTTTTCTATATGCGTTGCCCTTACATCTATCTCTATAAAAGTTTTCACTTTTTCCACCCAGTTTAATTTTTCTGAACTTTGTAAGCTCAAAATGACTTTTTTTAATGTTAATGACCCGTGTGTTGAGGGTTGCACAAGATATTAGTTTTTAAATAGCTTCTTAGCTAAAGGGACTTGACCTCCCATGTAGTCACTTAACTATCAAGCTTCAATGCATTCATTCTAACTTTATCTAGAAATTTAAGTTACATTTCAATGACATCTGATACTACAAAATGTGATAATGCATGTGGAACTTTACTGAAGATCTTTCAAGTGAAGTCAGGAACTTGGTTATCGTCTTTTTCAATCGATTATTAGTATGAACTATGAGGAAATCCTAATCAATTGAAGTTTCCAACAAAGGGGTTAAAACAAAACGGGTTCATAACATAAAAGTATTTGCTTTGGATGATACTTTTGATATTTTGGTAATATTATTTTCTAAATAACATAGATTTGCCCGCTTTTCGTTCAAATATTGTACCAGCTATCCATCTCTGTTAAAAGACCCGTCAGAACGATCTGCTATACTACAATTAAAAACAAAAAGACAGACATTTAGAATCACAAAATGTATGTGATGCAAACGTTATCTAAAATACCCAATATATGGACCAAAAAGCCAGCACTTTTTGCAAGCATTTATTGTACAAACGGTAATGAGAAAAGTGAGCGATGTCAAAAATCCCTTTTCAGAAATCGCTCTTTGATTTCCTTTGTAAATACACCAGTAGTGAAATGTGAAAATTGGCTGAAATTTTTAAAAATATCAACGGAAAAAAAAACATGATCAGCTGGCGGTCAACGGTCGCCTACAAATGAAGAATTTCATAGTTGGCATTTGTGAAAGTTCTTTAAAACGCAAGATATCATTCGGAAAACAACTGTTTCAAAATTAACTGATACAGTTCTAATCAACGAATATTTTGCTATGAGTTCCTGACTAAAAATCAATATAACTTCAAAGTTAAATCAAAATTGCACGAGAAGTTTCTAATACACGCAACAGCTCTCATTTCTGCGACAACTGAAGTTTATTCAGAGTTTTCGAGCAAATAATGTAATCTTTGATTGATTATAAAAATGCTTCAACAAGAATCAATGCTATTGGTGCTATCTATGAAAGAAAACTATGGTAGAGTGAGTCTTAATTAAAAAGATATATTGGTTCCTCCTCCTGCATAGAAATGTATGCATAGAAATATAAATAATAGTATGCATATCAATGTTCCAATCAAATAGAAAATTTTAAAAAAGGATTCTTTGTGAAAGAGAAAATATTTTTTTTAGTATAAAGAGTAAATAAATTGTGTGTTTTCATTTTTATTTGAATTGGAACAACCCCAAAATTTGTACACAGTGCTCTTGTTTCTTTTTTTCTGGGCTTATAATGCAGGAAAAGTCATTAAAAAGTTACTACTCGTTAAAGATTTAAAAATTTACTCTACAATCAAAACTGCTAAATAGGAAGGAGCTTATGTAAGGAATAGTACTTATTGTAGTGCTACAAACCAGATAGACCGCGATCATTCGCCTTTTTTCGTTATTCATTACTAACAAGCTAATTTTCCATTAGTAACTTCATTTTTCACCAACATTAGCCAGTACAAAAATTTTGTAAGTAGTAGCTTACAGGGGAAATAAGGACATAGTTTGTTGATTTGGTGGTTATTAAATATTTATAACTAACTGTTTTTTTTTTTAATAATTCTCGTAATAATTATCTAAATTAGCCGGAAAAAAAATTGTCCTACAAAATGCACGATTTGATCAAAGATGTCCCACTTTTGCAACATGTACTATTTACGAAGACATGAAATATAATTACCAACCAGCTGAATTCTTTTTGGTCAGTTAGTTAATATTTATATAATTTAAGACACACATTGTCCTACAAATTGCGTGGTATGTTTTTCTGGTCCGACACTCCAAAGTTGTCAATACCACAGGGCCATTTTTGTTTTTAGTAACCGTAGGACACTAATATCACGTGATAGATTAGTGTGTTTTGTGCCCAAAAATAAAAACAATGTCCTACGAGAAAACAGGTATATATCCCTAGTCCTACAATAATTGAGGTTTTCGTTTTCCTATGTGAAACATAACGTAAAGTAAAAATATATTTATTGAAATAAATCAACATTATTATCTAATATATAAACAATTTTTTTTTTTACTTTTGCACAAAAAATAAATTAATTTTCATCTGATTCATTAGACAAATACTCGTCATCGTCACTGCTAGTATCACTCTCATCTTCATCAGTATCTTCTTAATTTAGATTGCATTAAAATGCAAATTCAGGGTCTCCCTCCCCACCCCCAAGCGATGGCTCACCCCTTAAGTGTGACGAAATACCCATCCAGAATAAAAGCCCTCAAAAAAGAAACAAATACCCCTTGAAAAAACTGCGTTAAAAATTCCAATGACACAATTTGCACCATGGAACCCCCCCCTCCGCCCCCGTCTGTGCACTCTAGTTGACACAATTTGCACCATGGACCCCCCCCCCCTCCGCCCCCGTCTGTGCACTCTAGTTAACTAGAATTTTTTCTGTGAGAGTTTATTATTTTACTATTACAGAGTGTGGTTTCTGCGAGTTTTGAGTATTTTTTTCAGTAATAGAAATTATCTTTATTTAAAAAGAGGATTACTTCGCCCCCCCCCCTCCTTTCGTCCAAAACCCGACGCGCAAAGTGCTGGGACTTTTTACCCGTTTTTGCTGGAAGGGTAAGAAGTAATTTGCAACAGGGTTTCAACATTTTTTTTTTTTTTTTGGATGTTTGCATTTGGCCATTTTTTGGTCTAATTTTACTGTACTATATGCATTATACTCCATTTTTTTCAAAAAAAAATGTGTAAAGTATAATGTACTTACAAAAATGATTGTTTTAAAAAAAATAGCAATAATTTTATCATGGAAATATTAACATAAATATTTTGATTTCACTTTAAATTCTTTATAGCAAGAGGAATGATACCCGATTATGTCGTCATTCCAATTTTCCGGTAGTACGACATCAAAATATTTGTGATTATGATGCTTTCGAGCTGATAGAAAATTTCAAAAAGAAAGCAAAATATCTTGAGAAAATTTCTTGATTTCGTCGCGTTTCTCTCGAAAGCGAGGGTTGTCGCACAATATATTGCATAAAAAACACTCCATTATTTTGTAGCAATTCACAAAGTAATTGAAATTATTTCAGAACGATAAACACGTGATCAACATAAAATAACTTAGCACGGTTACGGTCGACTCCAACGTGAAATACCTAATTCACAGTAAACAATTATGTGCGCATGCGTACTAATACAACTGAACTCCAATAGCAAAATGTAGTGAATGAATCTATTTTCAGTTGTATGAATTTCAAATTACATTGGAGGATCGGCAAAACGTAAAACGCAATTTGTAGAACAATTTGGGTGCTAAAACATATAAATGTTAACTAATTGATCAAATAAAATTTAGCTGGTTAGTAATTATATTTCATGACCTCGTTAATGATACATGTTAGATAGGTTGTTGATAAAATCTTGAATTTTGTAGGGTGAATACTTTTTCGGCTAATATCAATAATTATTTTGAGAATTAAAAAAAAAACAGTTAGTAATATTTTGTTTACTACCATCAAATCAACATATTATGTACCCGCTTCTCCTCTTAGTTACCACAATCGAGCATTTTTGCAAAGGAAACTGTTGAGCTTGTTGAAACGAAACTACTCACGAAGATTCAACTTGATAGTAATTATTTTTATATTTGGGATTTGTACTACAACTTTGGAGCGTCGGATCAGAAAAGCATACCACGCAATTTGTAGGACAATGTGTGTCTTAAATTTTTTAAATATTCACTAACTGACCAAAAAAAAAAAAAAATCAGCTGGTTAGTAATTATATCTCATGTCTTCTTAAATAGTACATGTTGCAAAAATGGGACATCTTTGATCAAATCGTGCATTTTGTAGGACAATTTTTTTCGGCTAAGTTAGATAATTATTATGAGAATTATAAAACAAAAACCAGTTAGTTATAAATATTTGATAACCGCCAAATCAACATACTATGTCCTTATTATCCCTGTTAGCTACCACTTACAAAATTTTTGTACTGGCTAATGTTGGGCGTCACAACAAAATGAAGCTACTAACGGAAAATTAGCTTGTTAGTAATGAATAACGAAAAAGGGCGAGGGATCCCGGTCTAAGACTCAAATATAATATTGGTAGATTTATGGGAGGGGCGGTTCAGTTTTGGCACTTTGTTACGTACGATCAAATTCTTTATTAGTATCATTGATGCTTAAGAAAAGTTGAGGTTTTCGCTATTAGAAATAATCCTAGAGTATTTCGATTGTTTTAAATATTATGAAGGTCGAATTAAAATACAAAAACCTACAACGGTGTCTTCTTATAGATGTTTATGGGTTATGAGGTTTTGAGATTTACTTTCCAAATTTTATTTAATCAGTTTTGGCGCTAAAACTGAGCGATACCGAAGCAATTGCATGCGTGGGAAATATGTTAATAGAACTGCTTCAGACGGAGAGGGAGGGTGAGGAGGGGGGTTCACTAATAAAAATATAAAAAATAGGATTAAAAACTACCTTCTAGGTTGAAGTCTTTCCCAGATACCTTTAAAAATAGCTGTGTAAATCGTTACCAGAGGGAAAATCCCCTCATGACATCAAAAAAAGTTCTGAACATTCAGCCTGTTTGAATGTTCTGGAGGCATATAAAATAAATTGCATCCTGAAAAAGGAATTACATTTAGACATACATATGAATAAAAAGTGTAGTATAAGTAAATTGAAATACTGAAAATAAGTGTAAGTATACTGAAACAAAAGGAACGTAATTGAGACAAATCATATGAATGCAGGTAAAAATTAACTTAATTAAACTACTGTTTACTCAATTTTCGAATACAGTTTAAAAATATGATTATAACGAAATAGTGGAAGGAGTAGAAATTTTCGTCGCAAATGTTTATGCGAGTATATGTATAAGTGCGAAATCTTACAGTCTTCAGAACGTATTTTATTTTACGTAGCTGAACTGGGATTAAGTTCACATAGGTAATATTTAGATTAAGTACAGAAGATCCGTTCCCGTGAGCTTCCGTGCAAATTACATTTCAAGTCCAGTACATTTTTATATTTTTTTCCTCGATACATATGTATTTTTTTATTCTACATATGAACACTTTTCGTAATTTGCTCTTTTCTCCTACATTCTTTCTTTATTTCGTTAATATTTATTATTTCTTGGTAATAGTGCCGATTTCATTTTTGCTGCCTTTTTTTTATTATTATGCATTGTTTTCTCATGACAGGAAAAGGTGCTTGATAATGTTATATTTCATTATTTGCCGTTGCACTCAATTATTCCATCGTCATGTGTTTGCTAATAGCTTAATTTAGTAGATGATTGACTAAACAAAAGGTATTCCCATTCATCTTTCACAATGTTATTCCAACTTAAGCCCCCCTTTCCAACATAATGTTTGCATCAGTGTAAAACAATCCATCCTTGCTGTCAAACTGAAAACAACTCGCCTCCTACTGCTGGCGGAGTAGGTCTTTGGTAACCATGGCAACCGATCGGGTCAAATCCTTCCCGTCTCTCTCTGGCGTGGAATTTTCATCTTAAACACTTCCACCACAACAGAGTACTTCAACTACAATAACTGATGATTGCTGGAAATACAATGAAATTTTATGTTGTTTGCACCCGCACTTCATCAGAATGATATTGTTCGCCATGAACGATGATAGCATCCAAAGCAATCTACTTTGAGATTATGTACTTAGGGAGAAGTCACGTTACTGTTAAATTAAACTTCATATTCAAATACGATAAATGCTGCTTCAATTGTGGTTTGCATTGTTCCTTAGTTGGCTGCTTATGGATTGAATTTGTATTGAACTTGATGTTGTAGTATCCATTTTTTTTTTGTTTTTAAATTATGTATGAGTATCGCTTTTTCTCCCCTCTAAATTTTTTCTTATTTCGAGGGAAACTGAATAACTACACACGTAAAACAAAACGAAATTACCATGTACGGTTTGTTATATCTAAATTGTAAAATCAACTACATAGAGCGTATGATGGATGAAAGTCAAGTATTTTTATTGTTTGCAATGTTTCAACAAAGGTATGTACAGTTTTTTTAAGGTACAAAGATAAAGTACTTTTTTATTTCATATCATTTTTTCACATCTCAAAAATACTCTGATTATTCTGAAACTCTGTTCTTTTTTCTGGTTTAACTCATAAATTTTTAACATTTTGGAAATTTTACAATCAATATAGTGTGAAGCAAAGAGATTTAAGTGGATTTTTGTGTAAAACGCGAGTTAAGTTCAAGCCCCAAGCAGGCTGTCAAGCTTATCTAAATAATTCTCTACTGCACTTAACCATAAAAGCAACTAATACATACCATTTCTTTCCCCAAAACATATAAGTGTTTTTCCTACACTTTGCGCTAGCTATCTTCAAACTTTTACTTTTAGCACCTAAAACTCTTTGATTCTAGGTGCAACAGTTGTATTGTTTCCATTACTCAAAACTAATAAGCTTATTTTTCCATCAGAAATGCACGTTCATAAGCAATAAGTACATAATTGTACTCTAGTTACAGAACTAATTGCAATAAGTTTGTATCTTTTTAGATTTCAAAGTACTTTTGAATCGTTTTTTACTGACATGAGAAAACGCAAAAAGGAATGAAAATTACTAAACGAAGAATTACAAGCATAGCATATGCTGACACCCTGGCTGTGAAATGCCTTTTCTTCTTCTTTTTTTCCCTTTTTCATTTTTTTTCCGATGTCATAAAAGCTCCTGAACCTGTAAAGTATTATGGTGCAAACCGTAAATTCATACAACAATTATTAGGTTTTCTATGAATTTTTTTAATGTTTCAAGGACTTTTCGGACACCCTGTATAATAATCCTCTTGTTTCATACTTTGTCTAAAAACGTCCGGCATTATGCATTAGGCTTAGTCATACTAGTCATTACATACAATACGCAGAGAACGAGTATAACAATTATCATGCTTCATACTTTGCCTAAAAACGTGAGTACAATGCCTAGTAACTCTGTAGAATACCGGCGTTTCATACTTTTCAGGTAATACTTTTAAGAGAAACATTGGTTGTGGAAAGAAAACACCTTCAGGATTTGTTTGCAGTATAGAAATAATTTTTGTAGTATATTTCTCATATCTAAAAAGCACAGCAACGTTGCATTCCAGTATATGCAGTGGCGTATCTAGCATGGATGATACTCGGGGCGGGAATTTGTGATGTCAACCTCCGCCCCCCTTCTACAACCGTAAAAAAAAGGTTAATCTTCTATGAAAACCTGGTACAATTTTCAAAAACAACTACATTTGTATTATTGCGAAAATTTAAGTATGTTAATTTAAAAAAGACAAATAAAAGCTATAAAAGCTATTAATACAACTTGCCCTAGACGCTTATGTGCAGACGTTGTGAGTTCTAAAAAATAAAAGGGTGTTTGCAATTGATGACTCCTTAATTATTACAAACGTATCTCAAATACGGGGGGAAAAAATGGGCTTAAATATTTTTTGATTTAAGAGGAAGTCACTACTAGGTCTAAATTTTGACAAAATGAAACAAATCCTGAGTATAATATTCGCTTCATAATTTGGGGTGGGGGGTAAGGAGGAGTCCGGGGTTCCCTTCCCCCTCAAAGGATAATTTTCAAATTTGTTGTCCCAAAAAACATTTTTGATCTATATATTACAAAACTACAAAAACTTGCAATTCTACCTTGAGCGTCAATTCCCCTACGTGTGACACCCGGGGCGGATCGTCCCCCCCCCCCTCTTTCTCCCGTTGCGACGCCACTGATATGTGTACAAGAAAACACATTGATAAATGCTAAACGAATACCAGACTGAACGGAACAATGTTTTTTAATAATTTATACTGAAGAAAATTATACCAATAATGAGAATTCAGAAAACCTTACCAACAAAATAAATCGGTAAAGCATGCTGAGTGCATAATAAAGAAAATAAAAGCAAATAGATTGAATATTTTTGACTAAAATAATATTGTCTAGCACCTCCTTTTTCTTTTTGGAAAATAATTGTTAGATGCGTTAACCTTAGGGGTTTTACAAGTATTATAAAATCCAACTTTCAAACAAAAACTGCCTAAGTCTGCACAATACTTTTACAGAGCACCATACATAACCTCAAAAGGAAAGCCACTCCGTAAATGTCATGCAAATTCCAATACATGAAATGGATGATTGCGATACGATAATTTAAATTCAAAAAATAACGCTTAGTTTTCAAAGGACGTAAAACCAACTTGTTTAACTTAACCGAATATTAGTGCTAACAAAGTTAGTCTTTATGAGACTCAAAAGGTACTTTAATTCAAATAATATTTTTTCTAATGCGACAATTAACATCTAAGAAATAACAGTAAAACCGAGAGCTCAAAACATAATGTGTCACTGTAAGCTTGCATCTTCGCCTGATTAACATAATGTCCGAATCAGTGTATAAACAATATATCCTTTCTGTCACACTAAAACAATTCACCTCCTGCGTTCAGCAAGACACCCATCGGTAACTATGACAACGCACCAGGTCTAAATCCATCCTAGATGCCAAGGATGTTTCGTTGGAACTATTTACATTACAACAGGTCATTCCAAATGATATGTCTAGCAATTGTGTGAACATCAGTGAAATTTTATGTTATCTGACCTATGGCTTCCTCCAAAATGATATTGTTTATAATGACTAATGATAGAATCTGACACAATCTGTTTCGGAATTCTGCGCTCAAGTCCAATTGTTCCATCGTGAAATTAACTTCCTATTCAAACGCGATCATTTCTGCTTTAATAATTGCTTACTTTGTCGTTGCAGAATGGGAGGATGCTGAATTAATAAGTTATTTTGCATTAAACTCTGCAACAACTTTGAATTTTAGTTGGTGGCTGATCATAAACCAATAATCTGCAGTAATTGAACTTAAAACGGAATTTTGAAAGCTACGAAGTTTAAAAACTGAACGAAACTAACGATGCAGTGTATTTTTTTCTTGATAAAGACAAAAGCAACAACCTTTTTAAAATCTTTTATTTGAAATGTAGTCCAATATTCTATAGATAATTACAGTGCAATCTCGTTACAATGAACTTCAAGGTACCGTAATTTTGTTTGTTGTAACGGAATTCTAAAGATGTAATGGATGTTGAATCGGGGCTGGAAATTTATTTCACTCAAACGGTTATTTCGTTGCATTGGCATTCGTTGTCACGGGATTTCTCTGTATATTCTTCGAATGTTGCCTTAGACTGTGGGAGTGCAGGTTCCTTTGCAGCAAGAAATTACTTGATTTTAATGAATTAAAATATTTACCTACAGTGCTAAAATTCAGCTAGCACCATTTTTTAGCAATAGGCAACCTTCAAAAACCTTCAAAACAAAATATCACCAAATTTCCTTAGAGCAAACAAATGTGTTTTTCATCTCTTTTTGCATTTTGATGTAGATGTTGTTTATTGGTAATCTGTTTTCCTTTAATTAGTGTAATACAAGCCTACTGTGCTAGTTTATACTCTTTTAAATGTTTATGCAGTTTTTTGTTTCATTTTTATTTTCTTTAATGTATCATACAAATGTTAAAAGGGATATTTGTGTGTGTGTTTTGCTATCGGTGATAGTTACTCGTGCAAATTAGTAATCAATCCTTCATTAATTACCTTTTAAAATTTTAATTAATTTGAAACAGTTTGTCCATTTATTTAGCTATCAGTATTTTCTACTTGATAAAACGTGTGAGTTAAAACTTTTCACTCAATCATTCCCGCATATCCAATCATATAGCGGCAGTTTTTTAAGATCACTTAAAGATATTTTCCCTTGACCCTAGTACATTTATATTTTCTGATAAGGCCATTTCTTATTTACTCAGTAACAGTGTTGTTTAATAGAATAATTTTCTTTTTCTGTAGATACAAAGTTTGTCCTAAAAGTAATGAGCCTCATTTTTTTGCCACGCTAATATATCAGGCCACCTTCGCGACCGGTTGGAAGTGGTGGAGGGGACTCTAAGCATTCCAGAGATGCCTGGTTCAGTTGCCTACGAACTCTAATCGGTGGGAGGTCGTTTTTAGTGAACCTCTGAACAGAGAACTCGTCGTGGTCTTATAAATGTGGTTCAAGGTTTCCAGATGCTTTCATTTCAGATCACTTTTCACCCTTGGGAACAAGAAAAAGTCTACCAGGGCTATAGGGGACCTGTGGCACCGTTAAAACAACAATTTGAGTCAGATAGGAGTTGACAGCGAAGGCGGTGGGACAAAACTTTTGGCACAAGTTTCTCGCAAATGTCTCGCGTGGCCAAGTCTTCCGTAACAATTCGATGAACTTCTGTTTTCGACAAATTTAATTGTTCTGAATATCAAACGAACACTCATTTGGCGGCCTTTGTTCAGCATATCTCGCACACCGGTGACATTATCGTCTGTCCGTGATGATGATGAACGTCCAGAAGGAGCCTCATCGGCCACTTCCTCTCGATCTTCCTTGAACGACTTGTGCCACTTTTTGACCTGCTAGTACGACAAGCAATCATCCTTAAAGGTCTGAGTGAACACATTAAACGTTTTCATCCCATTTTTCAAGTTTGTCGCAAAATTTTATCGCATAGCGTTGCTCCAAAGTTCTCTCCATCCTACACACTACGACGAGGCTCTGCTTTGAGGTTCACTAAAAACGACCTCCCATCGCTCCGAGAGTTCGTAAGCGACTGAACCAAGTATCTCTGGAAAGATTAGAGTCTCTTTCACAATTTCCAACCGATCGTGAAGGTATGCGTGGTATATTCGTGTGACAAAAAAAAAAAAAATGATACTCAACAAACGCTTTTTATATACAACTTCCATTGATGGCGGTTAAACAGTTATGTTTCCCAAACTTTTACCTACTATTTTCTTAAAAGATTTTTAGCAGTAATTATTTTTGAAATATAAAAAACTTATCATTAGTTCTTCAAATAGTGTTGGTGAGGATAGAATTCGGGGGGGGGGGGGGGGAGGGAGTGTTTAACAGCCTTTAACTATTCCTAAACTTACAAAAGTCATACGTATTTCACTCCAGATTTTTTCTCTTAATTATATCCCTTTTTCACTGTTCTAATTAATCGTTCGTGAAGTATAGTTAACTCCCGTTTTACCAAATAAATTTGCATTCTAACTATTTGTACTTACTTTAAAGCTTTATTGACCGCTGAGAAATGTTTTCCTTTAAACGTTTACGCTATTTGTCTAGGGATCGTTTTAATTTTCAAACAGTTCCTATCTTAGCAGGTCATGATTAGTAAAATTAGCTCCCCGTGGTAAAAATAATTGCAGTTTATAAAGGAAAATAATGATTTTATCCTTATTGTATTTTTACTATTATTAATATTATGATTATTATAATTTGATGAAAACATGAAACTAATAAAATTAAGTTGAAACATATATGCTCTTATAATTTGCAGTCTTGGTTCCTATTCTCTGAAATTCGGTATATAATTATTCAGCGCAATATTTTTATTAGACAAACTCTTTAAAATATTTTACTATCACTTGTTTAAAATTTAGCAGTAAATCTAGTTTTAAATTCTCTTATGAATAAGTACATGCTTTAAAAGGACCTTTTATCTCTACACAATAGCAAAGGGTTACTCTTTCAAATGAACAATCATTATGGAAAACATTCAAGGTTTAGGTTGCTATGGAAACCGGCTTCACTTAGAAATGGTTGTTGCCAAGTGACACGCCAAGTTTTGGTGAAGCAATATAGTAATTTGACAACCCTTGAGAACGACCCAATCTTTCGCAGGTGCAAAAGATTTGACTTCAAACTGTTAAACTGGAGAGGAATAAATTTGAGACAAATATATTCACGAATAAAGTGAAAGGTTATTAATTATTTTCTAAAGTATGCTGGATGACGTTTTTAGTATACATTTTAAATGTATCACGGAAGACGGAAATAAATTTAGGTGTTGAAACTGATAATAATTCTTTGCTTAAAAGTTGATTCTATTAAGGAATAAGTTACAAATTGCTGATATTTTCTAACTGAAAGAGTTACGCATAGTGATGGGAAAAAGCAGAAACATGGAGAAAAAATGTGTTAAAAATAATTTAAAGTGCAAAATAACATAATTAGTAGAAATATGCAGGTAAACGATAGTATTTGCAGAAATGTTTTCAAGACATTCGAAGAAACACGTTTTGGATTCGGCACTAACGAAATGGAAATGTTGAAATTTAACCTTTTTTTCTCACTTTTTTTTTTTTTTACTTTAGCGGAAATCAAATAAGCAAGCTTGAAAAGTAAAGCTAACGTACAATAGAGAACAAAAATTTAAAAGTATGAAAAGTGAAAAACTTGCAGTTACTGCGCTTTACCTGCCCACGGCAGAAATCTTCATACATGTTGTTGTTTTTGTCGTGTCGTATTTTAAAATACATAGAAGGTATGGGGGTGCCATGCTCTCCAGAGGTTGGGCTTCTTTATTACAAAATGACAACACAAAATATTTACAGCACTAAGAGAGGAAATAACAACCTTGGCTCTGGTGGGGAATCAAACCCATTACCTTCGACAGTCTATCTCTGAGTCACGGTGGCCCCAATCTTCATTGATGGAAGATGAATGAACCAGGTTTGAAATGATCTGCAACAACATTTATAAGCCTCGTGGCAGTTGTTTTTCTGCTGTTAATTTCCCTAATAATAAAATTTTGCATTCGTTTAATATATTTTTTTCAAAAAAATCTTTAAGCTTGGCACATTTTAGTCTGATTTATTTATTTATTCAAAATTCGATTTTACAACGTATTGACACAATTTATTGACAATGCACAGATATATTTTAGGCTATTATGATATGCCGAAACCGACAGGAGTTTAAAAATCTTAGGAGCCAGGTAAATAAAATTTGTGCTTCTGACTATTCATTTCTCATATTTTAGTAGAAAATGCATTCTGATACGGCCTAGGAAAGATTCAGAAATAACTTGTTGCGGAGGCTTTTTTTTTTAGTCGCCCGGGTGGCCTCGCACCCGACCGACCGATTACTTATGATCAGGGTTGGACTAATTCCGGGTTTCTCGCATTGCATTGCACCCCGAAACGCCGCCCACTCCCCTAACCAACCGTTTTCGCGATACGTGTTTTTCGCACATTTATCATATGTTATAACATCACAGCTATGATGTAATAAGCTATTAATTACCGCCCCGACTCGGGGTAGAAGTAAATCGACAAACGTACACCGAACAACTCATCTTTGGCAACCTGAAAGTGCAGCTCTCACTCTTGCTAGCGATTATGAGTCTAAAATATCAGTAAATGATCTGGATAATTATAAACAAGCTAAAGGTAGCCTACTCTTAGTTCATTTCTGGCTATTACAGACTAACATTTCATTACAAACTTCTATATCAACATTCAGCATTTAATATAGCTTTTTACTTAATATAAATTTAGTCAAGAAATAATTCTAGTACATAAAATATTTTCTCCTATATTGTTGAAAAAATGTTCTGTATTGTGTTGTGCTTAAAAAAGCTGTTTTAATAAATGTTTTCTTTTGGAAGCATAAAAGCTCAAAAGTCAAAAAAAAAAAAAAAAAATCCTATCTCGAATAATTTTATTTCATAGCGTAAAAACCTTATGCTTTTAGCATCCATATTTTTACTTTAAATTCTAGTTAAAACCTTGTTATACAAGTGTAATAGGAAAAAAAGTTAAGAGTTTTCAATGTTGTAAGTCATTAATGTTGCTGCACGGTATGTTTTATTTATAACCCATACTAAAACGCTAGCTATTTTTTAACTATCGAAAATAATTTTAAATAAAGCTACAAAAACCTCCAGGCGGAATAAATATTAACAGAATTGGTACCTGAAGAATATTAAGTAAAGCATTAATAAATTTAAAGAAATTAAGTTGAAACTCTTTAGAAACAAAACAAATAAGAGCGTGATAAAAGTATAACCTTTTCCTTTTGCTCGTCTGCTTGAAGTGTACCAAGACGGTGTTGAAAAAGTTTTCAGAAATTAATGAATTTAATCAGCACGGTACAAACTTTTCAAGCATTAAATTCAGGAGAAAAAACTTTGAATAAATCGCTTAATACTCCTTAACAAGTTTCTTTTTCCTGTAAAAATTCTCTAAGGAGCTTTGTGTTGATGAAATCTGTCTCTGAAAAAGTTATTTTCCATTCCATTAAATTCCACTTCAGCAATTCGCGTTTTTATTTTTACTTTATTTTTTGGAAAGATGGCAATGGTTCAGAAGCTTGTGGATCGATTTATCTAACAAATTCTATTTTTTCTCTTATTGTTTGAACTTGCATCGGTCTGCGTAAGAATTGTTTATTTATTCAAAAGAAAATGGGCCATGCTCTTCGAATTTTTCTTCCGCAGACGTGCGGAAATATAAATAATGCATTTTCCCATTTTATTCTTTTTTTTTTTTTTTTTCATATTCAATGTCAGTGTTAAATTTATTTGGACGACTGAAATAGTTTGGATGGTGAAGCAAAAATTACAAGTAATGATACGATTACTCATATTACGCAACGATAATCCTTTGCTAACATGTTTGTTCAAAATATGATGCAGTAATTTTGAACTTTTACATAATACACAAAATGGACTCAAGGTAAATATATACGGCGAAATATAATACGTACCCATACATTATATTTCCCCTATTATGGTATCCTTATTCTAACAGCTATTCTACGCCAATGACAAAAAGTGATCAGTATTGGACATATGAGGCTTGAGAAGCAAAGGAATGTGAGTGACAAAATTAAAAATTTCGAGATAATCAGTACAAATAGTAGGTAGACCTTTCCTCTGTCTTGGGGTAAGAGATAGTACTAGTAGCCCTAGTAAGTGCTGCTGTACAGCATAGCTTAGAAGAAACAATAAAGAAAGCCTACCTAGGATCTGAACTTGAAACGCGATTTACTCGAAACTTGAAATAGTTCACATACATCCCTTTGCTTCTCACTGCATCATATATAAATGTCTACCAAAAAAATCCAAGATCACTGTAACTCCGTTGAACTCCGTGAGTTCCTATGTAAGGATAACCCCTTTAATTCCCTGGCTCGCTGTGTTTGTACCTACGGGACGTTCACAAATATCACACTTCCTTATGTGTGTGTGGGGGGGGAGGTCATGGAAGTGTGCCAGTTTGTGACAAAGGGAAGGGAGTGGTAACATGAAGTATGACATCACACATTTTCATCGAAAATATATTCATGTAAATAGAGTGACATGTGAAAAGGGGGAAAGGGTAAGGTGAAGGCTGACACATTGTGAAAAGGGAGTGAGAGGGGTCAAAAAAGTTCAAATCAGAAACTGTCGCATCATTTGTGGTCAGCTCCTTATGTGATGTTAATGACAAAAGTATATTGGTTTAAAATGCGTTCTATGCGTCATATCCCACATTGTTAATGGCGCTCAGAAAATTTTTCATTTTTTTCGTACAAATGTCAGAAACTGTGATTTAAAAAGTGAACTGAAAGTTTGTTTCTGCGCTTGTTGTAAATGTTTATAGACATTAGTCATCTAGAGCGCTGAAAAGATGTCTGTTTTTAGTCAATAAGTTACTTGTGACAGGTGTCTGTTACTTCTACGAAATAACTTAAAGCGGAAATTTAGAGAATATCAATTTCCAACAATGACATGTACTTATACGCCGCAATGGCTTGCGTAACACCACTCTTATCGATTTGGTCGGAGTGAATACCTGAATCGGAACGAAATGCCATGAATGTTTGTTTGGTCCATATGTATCCTTGTACATATTTTTATTTGTATCCTTGTACAGCATTATTTAACGGTATTTATTGGTTTACCGTAGCACTCATTGAATGGAACTGATACGTCAAATCTGGCTGATGAGCAAAATGCCTTAAGAAAAAATCGGCAAGGTTATTGTTCAGTATCTATAAAACATATTTTAATAAGACATACTAAAAAATACTGAAAATATAACTTTTTCATACAACAATAATAACTAATGTAGTCTAATTACAAGTACAATAATAGAACATATTATGTATTTGTACATATTTATCCAACGTGTAAATAACTTGCAAGGCTGCTTAAAGAACTGAAGCAGGCCTATGAAGCTTTAAGGCTGCAGACACCATATCATTGCTGTTACTTATGCAGTGCAACAGACGTAAGGTAAGAAAAGCATATTTCTTCGACCCTAAAAAAAAAAGAAAAAAGAAAAAAATTTCATTTTTTCTTTCGTAGGATAAAACGACTCTGCTTACATTGCATTGCGCTTTGAAAGGGAACCTTAGATAGGAATCGTAATCTTAAACAAGAATAAATTCTGCCTTTATTCGAGAACTCAAATGTATAGAGGAAATATGGTCCCGCCATTCCCGTATAAAAATATATCATTTGTACCATGAACACGATTACATTCAGGATGGAGTGAGATAAATCTGCACATGTTCTCATTCAAGAAAGCGGGAAACTATGATAGCTAGCTGGTCCATTAGTATTTGTCTTGTTATTACCAAGAACATGTCTTAGAGGACAATCCTCTTCGGGATATGTAACCGTACTTTGTTGATTCAGTTCTGTGTTTAGCAGTGATTAGAAATTCGTAAAGTTGTTTTTTGATTTACTGCTAGTTTGAAATTTTGAATTTCATTTTTTTTAAAGCTGAGTTTTTATGTTTACATGCGTTTGGGGTACAAATCCCGCACATATGCATGTTGTTCCTCCTAAAACTGTTTGGTGGCCGTTTATACATCATATTAGAAAAATAGCATAATTTGATGGGCAAACTCCTGTTGTTCAATAAATAAAGAAACATGGAGAACACACATTTGCTTACCTTCAGTATGGTGAAATCAGTGAAACGGATCGTGAGAACTAAATAACCAACTGTGTTAAGAAGAAATGTCCTGGTCTCTCTATAGTTTCCATTGTCTTCCCACAATATTAGAGCGGAATTTATTTTCCTTAAATCTTTCTCAAATTTCTTTTTTTTTCTTCATAATTTGAGTTAGGACAGTTTTGTTTTTTATGATACCTTTCAAGCGCTTATAATGTACTGTGTTATTTTTTCTTAAAATATATCTTATTGGTGTTTCTTATCTTCTAGCTTAAGAGTGTTTTACCCTTCTAAATTGCACCAATTTGGTAAATAAGAAATATTGGGAGTAGGAAAAGCCTCAGACTTACTCCGAAAAAAATAAAAAAAAAAAATCCTTTAAATTTTGTTTGTCTTGAACTACTAGTTTAAACACATTTGCTCTAACAAAGACACAGGATCTTATTTAAATCCTCACCTTGGTACATATTTGCCTCAAAAGCTGAAGAGGCAAAGAATATAGTGCTATATAATGGTCGTTAGTTTTAGTTCATGTGTTGTTTTCTTTCTTTCTTGCACTTGATTTCAGTTACATTTGTTCAGATTTGACTCTTGAAAACTTTAAGCATGATCATTAAGTTTAGTTGCTCTAAATATTGTTTGCCAATTCTTATTATTATTTGCTTTTAAATTAATGGTGTTTTTAACAATCTCCAGTTTTTTAAGTGAAATCAGACAACAGTTTCAAGTCAGTAGGAAAAAACATATAGATTTACTTTACACTGTCTGCTTCAGAGGTTGTTGTAAAAAAAACATTGACAAAGCTGTAATCTATTTTTTTAATTTCTTATGACTGATTTAAAATCTAAAGAAACAGCCTTAAATGATAAAAAAAGAAGTACTAGTTTTGATAAACGGTTTGCCTCTAGAAGCAGACAAAGTTAAATTTCGCTTAAAATGGTACGCATTTACCTCACTCCACCCTGCACGATTTTAAACTGGTGCGACATTAAACCACGTTTGTTTTCCTTACAAACTGTATTCTTTCGTCATTGCTTTAGATGCACAATCTTGAAACAAATCAAAAGATATTATTGCCCTTATGAAAGATTCTGAAACTGATTAGCATTCGGAAGCATATATTAATTTAAATTATGACACACAAGTCTGATACTTTAAGGTGCAATTTGTATTGTTAACAAAATTTTGAAACAAATACAAATCTCAATAACCGTAAACTATTTATTCAAAAAGAGAAATTGTATGCAAAATAAATATTTCGTTAACAAATTCCTAAGTGCAAACACCAGATCTTCATTTTCATGCTCTGAATTTCAATTTAAGTGATGTTTAAAACAAACAACTTTCATGAATATTTACCTGAAATTAATTCAGTTAAGTAAGATCACTGCGCTTGTTCATTACTTGCCAAACTCGGAACACCAACTTTGGCTACTTATCTTCATTCTGGAGCGATATTAGGTAAATCTAGTAACCCAAGCCTCGTGATGTACTATATCCCCTCACAACTGGCACAGGAAAACACGTCTAAGAAATTATTTCCCTGCTTTCGTCTAGCCATTATTATTGCATTTCGTCTGTGAATTGTTTTTTCGTTATTCAGGATTTAAAACACATCTGTAGGCTTAAATAATGACAGTAAATAATGAAGTTCCTTCGATTTTTTTTCTGCTAGGATTTTTTTTTATTGAACTGATTAAATAATTATCTTGTCAGGAAAATCTATATGAGAGTAACTGAAATAATTTTATTATATGATGATATCGTACAGTTGAACTCACTAATAACGAGCCTTAATTTAACGATGAAATAATACAAACTTGGCACAGTTCTAAGTCTACGGGCAAGTCTTAAACGAGCAAGACGTGGATAGCCGTGGAAAGCAGTATTTTTGTGATTTGCAAAATTTCTTTGACTTCCCCCTTTGTAGCTGAGTTAATTTCTTCTTGAAAAAAATTTCCTCAGAATTCTGAAATCAAATAAAGATTATTGATGAGCCATTAAACCTGAGAACAAGTGCTGACGACCTTCTATTTTTTCTTTGTGAAAATGAGAAACATCCGAAAGTTTGGTACTCGTACCCTTACTAAAGATCCTATAATTCTTGCCGAACTCCCAAAGAAGTGCTAATTCTGAAATGAGTTTTTTACAAATTTTATTGTTTTTCTTTTTTGTTAAAAATATTTATTGAGCATTGCAGTATTTTATGATCTTAATATTTTTTATTCAGAATCGTTTCAAATATAATACTAAAGAAATTCTTCAAAATTGTGTCGGTTGGGGTTTTCCTATTTGAGATTTTTTTCCCCAGAATAGCTGGAGTTTTCATAAAGACAAAACTGCTTTAGTTAGGATTGAAAAAACCTGGATTCTATTAAATAAGCCCTGCTCACCTGGAATTTTAATAAAATTTGTTGTTATTTATTTATTTACTTATTTATTTTATTTAAATAATGTACCAAACTTTTTTTGGACTGATTTTACATTTCATGAAGCATACATAATTTTTGTATCATGTTTCAATTTTATACTCAAATACAATGTAAATATGTCAATAATTAAGAACACACTTTTAAAAATCACTGAAATATTTGCGTAAAAGCATCAAGTTTAAAGATATGAAGGAAAGGGGCAGCATAAATTATATAAGCATGAACAATACCGAGTTCCATTCAATTTATCGACCCTAGATATTAAAAATACAACTTGAACAGTTTTAAACTAGCATTTATGAGTCACTTAATCTTGCGAAAATCAAAATAAAATATATTATAAATACTCAATTATGGTAACAGTTTAATTATTATATATTTTTCACGATCGCTCAAATTGGCTACTTGATTAAATTTTTTATGAAAATTACTACGAGTAACTATTTTCTTTTAACTTTTTTTTCTTGGCAGCCTTGTGTTAATTTGCCACAAAAAAACCAGCACTCCTAACAGTTTATAAAAGAAGGTTTTTCACAACAATGCAAAAGAAATTAAATCGATAAAAATAACTTATTTGTTTTATTTTTCCGATTTTTTTTTTAAACAAGTTAATAGCAATATCCGTTTTCAATTTAAAATTTAAACGGGAATCGAGAAATTAAAATACATTTTGTAGTTTGTTGTAAGCTTACCCACGAATAGCTTTAAGAAATACTGTCTATAAAGTGCGAAATTGGACAGAGCAGAAAGTTAAAATTTCACTTTCTGTAACGATAAATATTATACTCATAATATTGTTTTTGTTTGTGAAGGAAATGTTTCTAATCTGCAGTAAATTTTGAAAATAATGTCAAGACCAAAAGTGCTTTTTCGAGTGGGTCTCTCCCGAAAACCTAAGGTGAGCTTCTCTCATCTATCTCAATTTGATGGGCAGTATTTAGTTTTATTTTATGTATTTTCGCATTTAAACATTTTTTTTTTTTTGAAGCATAAAATAAATATTCTTGATATAAAAATGGAAAGCAACATTAAATTTCAATAATATATAAATAAGATCTTTACGTTTATGTTTTTTATCATTCATTACAAAATTAAAATTGTATATCCTTTGTTACTAGACATAAAACATTTTAATTCTTGTCGAAATATGGGAATACAGGAGAAAACTGAAGCTTACTAATAAGTTATAAATGTCATTATTCATTGCGAAATCCATGCGAAAAATAACATAATAAGTGAATTGAATAACACTTCTCTTCTATGCGTTTATTTCCTTGCACTAGTCAATATTACTAAATTTTGCACAATTTGTTTGTGGGATTTTTAAAACAATGCACGCAAAACAAGTTGGTACCTGATACTAATTTAAAAAAAGTTGATAAATAAGCAGGGGAATGTGGAGCAAATTAAAATAGTTGATAAAGCTTACCTTTTTCAAAGTGAACAAATTAGAAATTTCTTTTGAGAATGGCAATACATGTAGGATGAACAATGCGTTTTATAATAAAACTTGCTTTAAAACGTATTTTTTTAAATTTTTGACAGTCAATCTTTACTTTCAAAAGAAATTTTTGATCAAATGAAGGAGTAAATAAAAGAATGAATGAATAAATGAATGGATAATGAAACTATGAAAACATAAATAAGTAGGTAATAGACATAGGTAATAAACGTAAATGACTAAATAATATATGAGGAAAAAACTAGTAAATAAAATGGTGAATGGATGTATAAACTTATTAAATGAAGAAATTTAAATGAACATGGAAGTGATTAAATAAATTATTCAATAAGTAAACTGAATGAAATATTTCACTTTGGCTCATTTATTTTGCCCTACAAGCACTGCACAAACAATTTAAGAAAATAATAAGCTTAATATTAAGGAAATAAATACTGTTCTGAAAATTAGTGGGTCAAAATTAATATTTTCCATAGTTAATATCAAGAGCTTTATCTTTTTTATTAACGAAAATAGTTTTTGACCTGCAACAAAATATTTCAATGTGAGAACGAGTTTGTAAGAACTGCGTGCATCATCATATAAATTGATCTTCGGAGATAGGTTTCAATTTTTGCCTAGAATAGACTACACGTGGTAGCACATAGTTAAGAAATTACCAGACAGTTGGCACACAAAAAAAACGAGTTAATGTTTAACCATTTCACTTTGCCCCAAATTCCCCCATCTTACTCTCAGATTTTTCTTTACTTTATAAGTGTTAACTCGAATACCTCACAAAAGTTATCGATTGACACAGAGATTGAATAGCGTATCTAATACATTAAGCACAATTTATCACATATTGAAACTATGTATTTGCTAAAGAATGGAAAAGTGGAAGTCAGGAAAAAGAATAACAAGCTGTCGGATAGAGACCTGAAACATCTGGTCAGAGGAAGGGGAAATAATAACCCTCCTCGAAAATGACGGTTATGTTATGATGCAGAAACTTTTCTCTTTGAAGATATTCATAAACACGTTGAAGTTATTACAGGCGAACTTAAAGAGGTGGGTGGAAGAATGTTACATGTAATATTTGTTGACATTTTAAGACGATCTCGCAGATTGTGCTATTTTGTGGAAAGTTAACATTAAATGTTACACTCCTTTCAAATGAACTACCTGCATGACCAGTTCAATGCGTAATAATATGTCACATAATCTCTTGGTCCCCACTCACCAATTCAATTGTGTTCTCTCTCTTTCCCCCCCCCCCTTTTAAGGCCCAAGAGGTACAAAAAATCCATCGTTGTGTAACAGAATGGATTTTTTTCAAAACTCATGATCGTATAAATAAAGTTTGAAATCAGGACTGAAAATATTCTTAAGGTGTATGAGCGATTCATTTCTAACGGATCGTGAAAATGATATTTTTGGCATCAACTTCGGCAAATAACTAAAATCCTTGTGCGCGCATTCTTCATCATAAAAGTTAGAACATGTACCATACAAAAGTTTATTTGTCGTTCATGTGATTGAAAAAAATAATTTTATAGTTTTAAAAGTATTTGCTATGTTTGCTAGCGTGTATAACAAATATATGTGTTGCTTTTTTCAGCAACTGAGTAGTAATCTAACAGAAAAAAATACTTGAGGTAATAAACAATCAATGTAAGGGGCCATTCATTAATTATGGAAGGATGATTTTGGCAATTTTGGACCCTCCCCTCCACCCCCATGTAACAGATCGAAATATTTATCAAACCCCTCCGCAATATTCTTACGTCATCCTTACGTCTAGATTCTATTTCTTTTTCAAAATAATAAAATATCGAACTTTACATCACTGGAGTCGTTATTAAATTCACTATCATTAAATTACTTTTGAAAACCTTTCTGTGTAAAGAAATATTTACTAAAAAGTTAGAGTATAGACTGAATGTTGTTTCAACATTTTCTTTGAATATGATGCGATACTAACTAAAATTAATACAGGCCATTTATAGTGAGATTATTTTATTATATTTTACCCTGTTCATTCTTTATAAAACAAGTAAAAACCAGCTTATCCTTGTTTATGCAAATTATCATATATGCTGCAACCACCGGTACACGACCCAAGTTTATAACAGAAAGCTAATTCTGTCGGTTGGAGGATTGTTTATTGAGTGCGTAGTATGTGTTTGTTTTTGCAGAGCCAGAGTGTCGCTAATAAAGGTGTTTTGTGCAAAAGGTGTTAAGTGCCGTTTTTGCCTTGAAGCTATCGAAGTTGGCAATTTTGGCCAACAATCCTAATACGCGTTTTACCTTTCAGCCACAAATGAAGCATGATCCCTGCCAAACCACTTGATCAAGCGATTTCTAATATAAAAATATTAACTTGAAATATATTATGTAAGAATAGGCTTGACTCCTCCCCCCCCCCCAAGTAAGAGTATTTAAAGATTTTTCCATTCCTTTTCACCGTCAGGACCTTTACGTAATTAATGAATGGCCAGTAAGATACAAAAATGTTTGAACAAAAAAAAGCAGACGTTGTTATCTTTTGTAACCTCTATTGCAATAAACGTAGTTTTTTTTGGAGGGGGGGGGGGGAATCATCAAACACCTCATCATGTACTCAATAACTTGCTGCATGATGCTTAAAAAAAACTTTTTGTCGGTTTACATATGTTTCCTTTCTGGAGAAAAGGGTTCACAAAAGAAAATATATATGTTGCATTTTCAATACATTATTCATTTTCGTTTTACTTTCAGTGGGCAACAGACAATATTTCAAACGATGAAATTTAAATTATTTTTCACCTGAAGTGACAATCTTTCTGACAATACACAGATTCCTTGAGAAATCTAATCAAATGAGGAACTTTGTTACGCTTAAAGTATATTTTGAAAGATTATATTTTTCTAAGCTATGAAACTTAATGAAGTTACATTATCTAATGCATCATTTAAGATACAAGGCCTCCCAAAAGTGTTCGTACACCTTGAAATTTTGTAGTAAAACCAAAATAACGCAAAATTGAATTCGAATATGAAGTCGAATTATTTTCACACCATTCCTATGCCATTCTGAATAAAACTCAGTAGTTTTTTTCAAAATATTGCCAAGTTTTATTTTTGAAATTTGTCAAAAAACGATGAGACAGAGAAAAAATACGCCATAAAAGTAACCGTACGCTGAAATATTTTTGAATAAATTCATGATTAAAATTATCACATAAGGTTTTTTTTATTATTATTATTGCATTGTACTGCCACTGTAAAGTCATTTCCCCTTAAATTTTTTGTTTATTTATTTTCTAATTTTCTGCTTATAATTTTTAAATGGCAGGTATGCGCAGAAAACAACAAACACGATTCGAAATTTGATTTTTTCCCCTCACAGTAGCCATAAATTGGTTTGAAATGTCTCTAAATTAGTTAATTTATACCAATCTATAGTTAAGTGTCCGATAAAATGCTTTGAAGACAAGAATCGGATCGAAAACAAGTTAAGAAAGGTCAACCGGCAAAGTTAACAAAGCGTGATCGGAGGTTTACAGTTCAAAAAATTATGAAAAAAAACACATTTGAGCGCTGAAAACGTTTCTGCAGAATTGAATGAAACATTTTACGTTTAATTTTCACTTATAATTGTTCGCCAAGTTCTCTGATTAGCTGGTATAAAGGGGACCTCTTCCCGCAGAAATTTTTTTGTTCGTGCGAAAAACAGTAAACTTACGCTTTCCTTCGTAAAGTCAATGATAAATAAGCTCAAAACGTTTTGGAACAACGTCTTACTTATAGATAAAAATAAATTCAATATTTTGGGTTAAATTGTTGTTTAATTGTCAATAAAAGAAAAAATGAGGAATTTAATCTTAAGAACTTAAGCTGGATCAGTTAATCAGGACGGTGAAGGTGTTCTTGTGTGAGGGTGCATCTCAGCATCAGGACTTGGAAATTTGGAATTTTTTTATGAAATAAGGAATCATGCTGTTCACTTAAATATTTCAAAAAACAATTTTAAACTATTAACCCAAAATTTGGCAATCGGAAACAACTTTGTTTTATCAAGATAACGATAAGAAGTACACGTTTGCGTTTGGTGCCTCAAAAATTGTCCTTAAACTTAGAAATATCTCCTCAATCGCCGGATTTAAACTTAATGGAACTTATTTGGAGATATCTGGTGGCTAGATTACGAAAATACACCATTGAAACGAAAAGTGAACTAGAAACTGTAAGACTCGAAGTGCGGCTGAACACTTATTCAGAAATTGCATAAAAAAAAAGAAAGAAAAAACAATGAAATCTATTCCCAGACGTTTAAAAGCTGTTGTTGATACTGCATGATATTCTACTAAATAATAATTTTGTAAAAAGTTAGATCATTTACTAATTTTTTGACATTTTTTCAAAGTGTACAAAGACTTTTGTGAGATAAAATTTCCGGAACTTTTTGGTTTTTGATTGTTAAAAAATTAAGTTTTGGTGTTTTATTAAAAATTTTCATGTAGTTTTGTTAAAAATAGATCATAGATCTTAAAATTAAATACCTATTCCGAACTATTAATTCGAACCAATGCATAGGGGTCTATTTCATTGAAAATCGTAGGTGTACGAACTCTTTTGGGAGCCACTGTATGTACATTTTCTTGTTGATATTTTTTTATGCAATATGCATATGGGATTTATTTTCAGTTCCTTTTATTTATTTGTTTTTGTGCTACATTTCTCAAGAACTTATGGAAGAATATTTGAAAATTTAGATTAGTATAAAACATGAATTCAATTAATTCTTAAATTTTTTTGTTTAGTTTCTGAAAATTTCACTTTTAAAATAAATATTATTCGGTTTTTTGGATTAAAACAGAGGCAGTGCATATTATAAATCTTTATTCAATAGCTTTCAAGAACGTTTAAGGGGGTCCGGGACACATTTTGAAAATTTTTTTATTATGTACTTTAGAGTTTTGAAATTTTTTGAACTGATTCATCATTTATTTAATAAGCAAAAATCATAACATAAATATGAAAAAAAATTATTTTTTTATTTAAATTTAATTAGTTTTTCCAAAAAAATGGGGTTGCTTTAAATTGCTATAACTCAAAATATTGTTGGTCAATTTTCAATTTTTTTTCAAAAAAGTATGCACAAATATCTAGGCTTTAATTTTTATTCGGCGATTTTAAAAATATTGATTCAATAAAAAATAAAAAATATTTGAAGAAAAATTTCGAAAATTTCGAAGATACTTTTTTTTAAAAAAATCATAATTTTTGCAGTAAACATTTTTTTCAAATTCGCCGAATAAAAATTAAAGTAAATTGCTTGAAAAAGATATGCTCCAAGTTTCATTACTTTATCTCTATCGGTTCCTGACTTATAAGAGTTTGAATGCAAGAAATCGGGAAAAATTGCATCATAGAGAAAAACGCGTTTAAAGTTTTAAAGTTATGTACACAGTCGTTAGATGCATGCAACAAAAATAACTATAACTTTCGTTCTATTTAAGGTAGAAACAAGATTCAAACGTCCTCTTAAGAAGAAAAAAACGGAGCAATTTTTCAAATTATAAAAAAAAAATTGCAAAATTTGAGGATTTTTGTGTCCCGGACCCCCTTAACAACGCCAAGATGTGCTTTTTATTAATTTTTAAATACACCTCTTTTTCGTATAGATTGCTCTGATACAAGTATAAAAATTATTTAATTAATCGAACATAATTTTAATGTAGCCGTTTTAATCAACTTAATACAAAACTACTTTTACGATCCTAAATACATAATTTCCCGTACCTAGTTAATGACAACATTGAGTAGTAAATTAATATCATTTAATAACTGGGTGCTGTGTTTAATTTTTAGAATATTAAAGCAAATGCAAGTTAATTATTTGATGTATACGGTAGTTTCCCTCTGTATTTAAATAAACATCTATTTTAAGTGTACGTCACTTTTGCTTTCGCTTATTACTGCGTAAAAAGCTATTTTATACCCAATAATTTATTTCTATAGCTCTTTCTAGTACTAAATTAATTATGTACGATTTTAATCAGACGTTAGAAGTTACGTTGATCGAAATTAACAATTAAATTATTACAACAGTTCTTTACGAAAAAAAAAACCCCTCCCGGAGCAATGAAAAATATCCTTAGCATTGATTACTTAACTTCATCCTGCATGAAAATTAGCTAAAATATGTTATTGGAATTCGATATGTAAATGTAATTTTTTTCTATTTCAAAAAACTAAAAAGTTTTTTAGATTGGAAAAATAAGTCTAACAGACAATTTTAAATTAAAATACTCATTAAACGTTGTTTTACTTACATCTGAAATATCGCCAAAAAATATAATATGACACAGCTTCTCTGAAAAAAAAGGCTATAAAATTATATTTGTGATGAGGATACTGAACCTCATTATCTTAACGTATCTTAAATTCTTTCAGGATAATTTCAATGCACTGTTTTAATGGAATCAATTACAATTTTCGAGCGAACATATTTCGTTAGCATAACCTAGTTTCAAGCTTTTGAAATGAAATATTGTTTCTAAAAATGTCAATTACAGTGCTAATCTATCTATTTTTGCGTAAGATAAGTACGAATTAAAATTTTTCTTGCTTGATTTGTGGTTAACTTTTCTTTTAGTTTTCAATAAACTTAATAATTAGTAAACTAAAGTGTAATTGAAATAAAATATATACATGGGATTCGCTATGCATGAAGTGTAAAATTTTTTTTTGGAGAAACAAGTTTTTTGCATGTGTTTGATTTATTTATTTATTCTACTATTTTTTAAAATTCATTTTTATTTGAACACACATTTCACATCAACTAAAGGTTAAGGATTTTTTATTTGATTATTTGAATTAGTTTTTTTTTTTTTTTAGAATACAAATTATTTAAATTTTTGTGATAAGTTGGGGGACACGTATGTAACATTATGGTTTTTATTTAAATTTAGCATCGAAAGTTTTGAATCGTTACTATTTCAAAAATATTGACGGGGAAAAAAAGGCTTTTCATAAAATAAATTTGTATTTTTTTGTTTAACATCAAAATATACCGAATACTTCATACTACATCAATCCTCGAGAGTCTGTTTTACTTCTTCTAAAATTGCTCCCAAAAATCCAAATTGTTGGCAAATAAAACTTCCGAAAATGTAAGAACTCTTCTTATTGAATAAATAAACCCATGTATGCCAACAAAAATGATGGTGGGAATGAATCGATACACGAGCCTCCGATTTGCTGTAATATTTTGGGAGGAAAAAAGAAATCCGAACTACGAGAAGCGTTATTTAATGGAATGGAAAATAGCATTTTCGAGAACAGATTTCATCAAGTTCCAACTCCATGGAGATTTTGCGCTAAAGAAATAATGTCGAAAGAATATTAAGAGATTTGTATAACTTTTTTTTTTTGCTCTACTTAATGTATGATAGGCATAATCTTTTAAATAAAGTTAATGTTTTAAACCTTTCTTATGATCAGTTTTTTTTTTGTTACTTTAAACCTACAAGGAAAACTTAATTATTGAAAAAAGGGAAAAATAATCGTTTCTTTTGTGGGTGTTGAAAGGGAACTTAGTTTCTAAGTTTAAATTTAAATTTGAGGCACTGTTTTTTTTAAATTGATCTGTGTTGTTTATATGATCTAAATTATGATTGTTGAAATAGATATGTTTTAAATAAGGCATCTAAGTACTAAGAATTGATAAACAAATTTATGTTTGAAAATAAATCTACAAAATAAGCGCACATTTAAAAGAAACTGCATACACGTGCTTCGGGGTAAAAATGAACCTTTATATTCAATGCAAAAGAAGTTATCTTACGGATGGAAAGACAGCCGAAGTCTTTTCATTCATTAACTTACTTTTTTTCTTTGAAAAGGTGGCTTATTGTTACCCTAAAGCACGTGTATTCAGTTTCCTGCCAATTTATCCCGTATTACGTTGTTTTATTACTTTCTTCTATATCTAATATATAGAAGAAAGTATTGGATTCGTGCAAATTTTCGAATTTCGAATTTTGACGGATTTAAACGTTTTGAGGTGTGCTGAGTCCATTTCGACTATTTTTGGAAAATGTCTGTCTGTCTGTGTGTGTGTATGTATGTGTGTGTGTATGTATGTGTGTATGTGTGTGTGTCACGTCTGTGTGTGACCAGTTTTTTGTGGCCGCTCTACAGCAAAAACTACCGCATGAAATCGAACGAAACTTGGTACACATATGTGCTCCAGGCTTGGAGTAATCGCCGATTACGTAATCGTAATCTGAGTAATCGATTACGTTTTTGTGTAATCATAATCATAATTGTAATCTGTCGTTGTGATACTCCCATAATCGTAATCGAAATCATAATCAAGATTTTCATGCGTAATCATAACTGTAATCTAAGTTAAATAATCCGTAATTTGCCCATTGTAATTGCGTAATCTTGACATTCTAAAAGTGAAAAAATTTAAGCCGCCCTTTTACTAATGTATGAAAAGATAACATAGTTCAATAGTAACATAGAAAACGACTTCTTTCTTTAAACGACTATTCAGTGCTCGTCCCCACTCGTCCTTGTTTGCACACAAGAGTCGTAAATCGAGCCCTATCTTAAGTGTTTAGTACAATTAGTACCCTGTGGCTTGACAGGAAGGTTTCAGGGCTTCTTGGGAACGTCTTCCCAAATCCTTACAATTGGTCATTCATTAATCAGTTTTCCTTTCATCTGTCAATGTTAGGCAATCAAGCGAAGCACATTGCCGCCTCAAAATCGTATTTTAGCAGAAAAGTACAATGATATCAAAAGTACAACTAAGTTTCACGCAACAAAAAGCTTTTTTTTTTTTTTTTAAATACTTTTATGAGAAAGTAGTGAATGACTGAAAAAAGATATTGTCAAAAGAAAACCAAATTCGCATTTCTGTTTCAGTGGTTTTTTTAACACTCTTGCCTTTACAAGTATTGCATTTATTTTTTGCTATATGACATCAAATCTAAACCCTGGTGAATAAGATTTTTTTTTTTTTTATGTTTTCAAAATAATTTCTCGCATAGTTTCATCTCCAATGCATGTTTATATGTTTACAACTGCTATTATCTCTAATTAATGAGTATGTATGAAAGAAAAAAGTTTGCATTGATAAATTTTATAAAATTTGTTTACGTCTTATTGTATCAAGGAATTAACACATATTTTGAAATTTAATCATCTTTTCATGCCTCATTTTTAAAGTGAGAAAAATTGCACTTCACTGCTGCATTAAAACTGTGCTGTATAAACATTATTATAAAATACTCATTTATGCAAAAAAAAAAACACAAAAGCTGTATGACTAAAAAGTAGAAACATAGCAAAACATGTTATGCCCAATCTTCTTTTTAATGAGTGTTAAGTTGAAACCTTTTAGCACTTTTAAAAGTGCAATTTCTTCAGTAAGTGATTGATTCAAGAATGAAATCAAAGCATATGCAAATAGCTTATCAAATGATCATAAAATTGATCCTGTAGAGTTGTAGGGACCTAACACTCATATGTATCTTTGCTAAAAATAATATTACCCAAGTATTTTTTTTTTTTTATTTCTGCGTCATCTGTTCCAGTTCAACAATTGTTTAGCATTGCTGGAATTTTTTTCTCTTCTCAAAGAATGATAAAAAAAAGAAAGAAAAAAAACAGATATCTTTGAAGTATTAATTACACTTAAATGCATTTAATTCCTTTTTTTTCAAATTTTCAATTGTTTACTACCATATCTTTTATTTACACTTTCTGCGTATTTTATTACATTGCAGTTTTTCCGCATTAAAAACCATACGAGCTTCTTTTTAAAAAAAAGTTACTGCACAATAAATTAACTGATAATATACTAAATAATTGAGAATATCATTGCTGAAATATACTACACAATTTTCAGAAATTATAAACTAAAATGTTGAGCAGTTTAGCAGTAAGTTATTGCCCTTGAGCTAGGGCTAAGGCAGAACTACTACAATGGCAAAATAACAATAAACAGCTGAGTCAAAAACAAGATGCACTGTGTATACATTTGAATAAGAGTGTGCCTATACCTGTACAGTCATTGTAGCATTGTGCAATGTAGGCAATTTGAATTTCATAGATGTTTTTTTATCTTTCATATATTGCTCTTTTCCTGCAACAGCGTAATAATACAAAATAAATAATCTTTAAGGTTATACTACACGGTAGTTGCAATTTAATTATCCCTTTAATGTTAAATCAAAAATCATAATTTTCAACTATCACGTTGTTGATGCAAATGAGTGATATATATATACATTATAGTATAAGTCTGTAATCGTAATCAAAATCATAATCGGCATATTGTAATCGTAATCGATTACATTTTTAACATAATCGGATAGTTGCTGTAATCGTAATTACGTTTTGCCAGAGGATTATAATCGTAATCATAATTGTAATCCCTCTTTTTTGTGCCCGTAATCATAATCGTAATCGATTACATTCCCTCGTAATTGACTCCAAGCCTGAGTGCTCCTATGTGAACTTGTGCCCATTGGTTTTTGGCGCGAATTCCTCCAAGGGGGGTGGAGCAATGGGACGTTTTTTGAGTTACGGTGATTGCTATTCCTCAGGAAGTAACTGGCGGAATCAAACAAAATTTGGTCCATATGTTGCCCCTAACAGGAGCAGGTGCTGATTCAATTTTGGTGTCAATAGCTCAAAGGGGGGTTGAGTTATAGAACGTTTTTTGTCGTGAATTGTGACTGCTGTATCTCAAGAAATAACGAACGGAATCAAACAAAAATTTTTTGACAAGTAGCCCTTAGTGGGTATGAAAGCTAATTTTATTTTGGTGTCAACAGCTAAAAAGGGGGGTAGCGCAATCGCCCGTTCTTTTTTTCCATTGTGAGTGCCCTATCTCAAGAAGTAATGCTACGTTCTGGTTGAAATTTGGAATATATGTGAATCCATATGTAAACAGGCTTTGGTTCAATTTTGACTCCAATCGCTCCAAGAGGTGTTGATTTTTTTTTTTTTTTTTTTTTTTTTTTTGCGAATAAAAATAGTTTTATTAATGCAACAATAAGAAAGATAAATCGTAATAGATTGTCGTCTGCGTATTTCTCGTGATTTTAATTGTATGGAAATGATCGGAAATATTATCTCAATGATTTAAAATTTTTAACTGTTGCCATCTTATGTTTGTTAACAAATAAAATATTTGTAATTAATTCAAGCAAGGCTTTTTAAAGTAACTTTCAATTTTCGCTCTTTGTTTTGTTTTTACAATAATTCAGACATTGGGATGGTCGTCAAGTTTTTGCATGTGTAATTTTGTTTTTGTTGGGAATATTGCTTCCTCGTCAAGCATGGGGAGGGATCAAAAAAAGGAAAAATATAGAAGAAAGTTTCGTGATGGCTACAACATGCTAGTTTTTCTTTATCTTCGTAATAATTTTCCTTAATTTTCGCATGTGAGTAACTACAACCATTTGCCAAAAATTAATTTCACCCGAATTAAGTTTGTAATCAACGCGTTTTGTAACCTGCTACAATCTTTATAAATATAATCATTAGTTTCACTAGTAGCAGTAAGTGGGCATTTTTTTTATTTTTATTAATACTTTTATCTTTAAGTTAGGGCAACCATATATTGACAAAAAATGCAAAATTGTGAGAGCCAAGAAAAAATACCAGGAGCCAGACAATTTAGTCCTCAGAGTTTATATTAAAATTCAGGATAACATGGCCGCCGATTTTATTTTCTTGATAGATAAGCCACTAACGCATTTTTTTGAGCAATCACGATTGCTTATTGTTCTAGTTGACTGTTTAGATGTCCTTTGATTTTTCCCCCCATTTCCCTCTGCAGCACCACCGTCGACCGGCCCCTCCCGACGCTGCTCCTCTAGCGAAAACTGTCTCCAGGTTGCGTCAATATCCTACACTTACACGAATATATACACGCACCTACACACACATACATACACCTGCACACGCACAAACAAACACATACACACACGCATACATACAAACACCTACACACACACACAACTACCCACACACTCATGCCTGCATACACATACGCATACCCCTCCACACACAGACACACATATCCCCCCCCCCACACACACACAGACACGCCTACATACACACGCACAATCGTTATTGCGAAAAACATAATTTGAGTTCAATATGTCAAAGTTCAAATTAATTATTATAGGATAGGTATAAATTGAAGGAGTGAACTTTTTCAATCTTATGGAACAGCCTACATTGATTTAATAAAAAATCACACTGTCACACATTAATTTGGTGTTGAATAAGTCTTGATTTCCATTAAACTTAGTTTATACGCTTTTTTAAAGACTTCTCCGTGATTATTTTTCGGCACCTCTCAAACTTTGCGACTGTGAGGCATTATTCAAATTTAAGATTTCGTCATTAAACGTGGAGATTGTTAAGCGATTTGTAACAAATTAATTAAAAATATTTACCTTCCTTTGGTAAGGTTGTTTCGTTCATTGAAATTAATTTCGCTGAAATAAATACTGCCTTTTGCGGTAGCCAATAAGAGATGAAAAAAAAAATCACAGTGGAAAGTGTTTCCTTAGCATACCATTTTATATGCTCATAATTTCGTTGATAATTATGTATGACTTCAATAATAAAATTCTGAGAGGAAAGACCAATCAGTTTTTATTGATTACAATACTTCAACTTTTCTTGACCTTAATAATGAAATATTTATAGAATATATATTATTAATTAGTGCATAATTTATATTTAAGATAATTTTAAATCATAATTTAATAACTTTTCGTGCATATAATCCGGACTCAACACATAACACTTAAATTTACCCAAAAGGTCTATTTTGTCCCGTTCAGGGTATACACACCGATCTAAACTGCTCTTGTAACTGACTTAGATCAAGCAAAAATATTTGTTATCATTAACACTAATTTTATATTAACTTTATGTAAATATTTTACGACCTTTTATCCGCTATGTCTGATCATTTTATCTACATGCTCTACCTCGAAGTTTCTTGTAATATCAGTCGATTTTGTTTAAGCATCCTAAGTATTCCTGTCATATGACCAAAAAATGTTAAAGAGGTCAAATAATTCCCGCTATACGTAAATTCTAACAAGAAGTTCTGTCTAGAACTAGACGAGCCTACTTTCCCGTATACCCATACTACTTTCTAATACCTGATCAATATTCTCAAAAATAGCTAAAATCGCAAATGTTTTCAAACATAATTTTAAAATACTTTAAGCTGATTTCTAGGAATAAAGTATTCCTCACTCATCTAAAAAGAAAAAAATAGATGCGTAAAAAAACGAACAAATAAAATAGCAGCAACTTTTAAACAAAGCAGCTAATACACTTTTTTCCATAAAAAAAATCTTTAACAGCTTTCAAAACGAAAAAATAATAATTAAAATTAATAAGCTCATTAAAATAAATACATCATATCAGAAAAAAATCGTTTCTTTTTCCCCTGTTGCCAAAAACAATTTTTTAAATGAATTAATGCACTTACAAAAATAAATAAAAACAATAAAATGTCAAGTTAAAGAAATAATTTTCATTGTCAAAAAAAAAAAAAAAAAATCGTCTGCGCATATATTTATGTAGAAACTTAAATGACTTCGAGTTTATTCGCCGAAAACTGAAAACCTAAATTAAAACTTCAGCGTAAAAATAAAAACAGTCAAATCAACAATAATTATTTCACAGTCAAAACCTAGCTGCGGAGTCGGAGTCGATCTCATTTTGGGGGTAAAGAAGTCGGAGTCGAATATTTAAGAATCGGAGTCAGTCATTTGTCCTCCGTGTATAAATTTTTGACAAAGCTACGAAGTCAGAGTCGAAGTCTGGTAGTCGGAGTCCGATTAATTGTCAGGCACAGGAGTCGGAGTCAAGTGCCCCTAAATTCTTGGAGTCGAAGTCTGGAGTTTGGCGTCAAGAGCTATTTCCAACAAAATTTGTTTGAAGTAAATTCGCCTTCAAGTACGGAATCTACATTGACTTTCAGTTTCCCCGTAGGCGCTAATGTTAAGGATTTGAACTGTTCAAAATTGAACGGAAACTTGTTCAAATCAAAAAGATATTTTATATACAAGTTTTTCATCAAAAGCTTTTTCCTACAAAATTGTTTGAAGCAAATTCGCCTCTCAGTTCGGAATTGCATTGAATTTCCCCGTAGGCGCTAATGTTATTTCTTATTGAACTGTTCAAAATTAAACAAAAAATAGTTCAAATCAAAAAATGAAATATGGGAATGAGGTGTCCTTGCCGAGATCTTTCGAACAAAAAAAAGTTTGTTCGAATCGGACTATTCATTCAAAAGTTATTAGGGGGGGGGGGGCAGACAGACAGACAGACAGACCAACAGACATTTTTTCCCATCTCAATACCCTACTTTCCAATTTTTAATTTTTCGATATTTATTTAATTATTTTATTTATTTTTGACTTTTTTTTTGTTTTTCGTGATATTTTTAAGATGCATTAAGCCTTCTTTCATGCTTTTTCCTTCTTTTTCTGACTTTTACTGGGAAAGTAGGCTAAAAAGCATTTATAACTGATTAAATTGAAAGAAAAAGGCAATTATAATGCATTTCAAGTAAAGTTCAAATTTAAAATTTACTATTTGCTCATCTTTGCTTTGAACGACAAAAACTTTAAATGCATTTGGTTTTTTTAACTGAAATAAATTCTTTCTAAAACATTTTTCGCTCCAAATGTTTAATATAAATCAGAATATTATGTAAATACAGGTAAAAATCGTTCCTTAATACAATACATTTCATCGCAATTTCTTTTCACTTTAGTTAATATTTTATCTGTCGTTGCATCGTGGTTACTGGAGCCAAAATTAACTTCCAAAGAGGAGTAATTAGTATGACTAATTTATTTATCATAATGATTAACCAATTACAGAAATTTGAAGAAAAAAAACTATTTAAAATTTATAAGTAATTATTATTTTTATTTTGATTCTTATCTTATCAAGTTTTTCTCCCATTGGTAAGATACAAAAAGGCGTTAGTATGGCGCAACATCGCAAACTGAAAACGGCATCCGTGAATGAAAAACAAGTTCCAGGATTGCTTCAAGGACTTTAACAATCAGTGTCAATTCATCTGTCAGCGTTTCCATCAAAAAATTGTTATGACCAATTAATTCCTTATCACCCAGAAGGTAAATTCTGGCTACGCTAGTGCCTGTCGCGGTATTTAAAGTCGTCTAAGTATTCTCAGAGCTGCGAAAGATAAACACGTAGAAGTGTATCAAAACTTTTTGAGATGATTAATGACAATAAGAAACAAAGAATTAGGTTGTTCCCGATTTGTTTCTAAAAAAGCATGCTTAAAAGCATAGGATTTAACATTATTTAAATAATTAGACAAATATTAATGTTTTTTAATAATTATTTTAATCGATGCGCAGATTGAAATTCAACTTTTACGCTTCTGCACATGACTTCACAAGTGATGAAATGCCATTCACTGATGCAATTAGCGCACAGCGTAAATTAACATGTCCTGGCAACGCGACAGGAAAGCGTAAATCTTTAGCTCGCCAATGAAGTAGCGTGCCAAAGTACATCATTTGTGACGTCATAAAGACCACGCCTTATTTCCAAAATCGGACATTTAAAAAAAATAAAAAAATAAAAAAAAACTGTTGGGAAAATAAAAGATTTTTTTTTTTGGCTACTTTTTTTTTTTTTTGCTTATTCTATCTATTTCAGTGACTAAATGTAGTACTTTTGGCTGAAGGGAACAACCCAATTACCTTTTTATCTGAAACAATTTTTATATGAGTGTTCTTCATCAGTACAATAATTTATAAACACCCAGTATATATTTTGTAATATTTGTCATACAGTCTAATGCATTTGGCATATTTTCGTCAATTACCACACTGTCGTGAAACTGACAGTTATTAAATTGATTTAATAAGCAGTTCTTGTAATGTCCTTCTTTGTTGATCTAAATTCATCGTCAGTAAGTAGAAATCAATCGCTGATATTGCTTAAGTTAGGGAATTCTAATTTGAGGTACCGAATTGAATCGTTAAACCAAGGAGTAAATGCGTGAATCATTGAAATTTCCTTCACTTCCGCTTATATCTAAGACAAGGTCTTTAAACTGGGTCTCACTATATCTTGTGAATATTAAATAAGTTACTGTCCATCTAAAACTCGATTTTTCTCACCTGTATCCCTATATAATATTCTCACAGATTGTCAAATCACTGCATTCAATCTCCCTCAAACATCACGCTTTCCTTTCTAGGCTAACTTCGTTACCATAGCAACCAATTCTCAAGTCAGCTTTAAGCTGCATAATGACTGTTCATTTCAAAGAGTAATCATTTATAACACAAGAATGGGTATGAATTAACTTGGAGAAGACTCTTTAGCGCAAAGAAAGTAAAACGTTAAAGTGATGTTAAAAACCTAGAAGACCTTTATTGTTAACAAATTTCTTAACATATTAAGTTGCCTCTGAATAGTGATTTGCTTTAAATAGATATTAAAGCCGGCATTTTTTAATTTAAGTTTTAGCGAATCATAAAGTCGGTAGGTAATGTTAGTTTAATGCGTATTATTCTGCAGTGAGTCATAATGTTTTACATCAGAAGGAGAATTAAATTTGCATCTCATTTAAACGGCTTAGGAAATGTTCATGGTTTGCATTCTTTAAATAATTAAAATTTCATCGACTTCAAAATAGATAGGAAAATAGTTTTCTTCTTCTTTTTTTAATTGTTTTTAATTTTTATTTTGTATCATTTATTTATTCATTTATTGATTTATTTTTACACAGCAACATTTTTATAAACCTTTAAAAGATGATGTTATCCTATCGTTAACAATGTTTGGACGCATCGACTCTGACGATTATTTGTAGAAGTCATAATGTTCTCCTCGCATTAAGTAAAACATTTTCTTCGGTTGGGGCAGACAGATGATATTGTTTCTTTTTTTTTTGAAAAGACAGGTGTACTGCTATCCAGATAAAGTGTAAAACAAAAAACACAACCTAACTCATCCAGTCTTTTGATCTGAAGTAGCACTTATAGTATCAGAGCCTTCTCCAAAACAAAAGTATTAGCCATTCCTATTTCACACCTTTTAGCTCAGAGGTCTTCAACTTGGGGAGGTAGAAAAAGTTAAATTGAAAGGTGAATGTTTAAAAAAAAAAGGTAAAACTAATTATAATTTGCTCATTTCTATTCTCACATGTTTATTTCTGAATTATCCTTTTTTTTCCTATTGTGTGGGATTTTTATTGCTGTTTTTATCGACATCTCATTTTATCATAATTACAACCAAAGACTGTAAAAGCACTGATTTTCGTAAGGCACTAATTTTCACAAGCTCGTTGTAATCGCAAAAATTTAAGACTCTCGATGTTTTTTTCATCATTATTTCTTTTTCTTTGAATAAATTTCGTGAAATTTTCAGCTTGCAAAATCACCAATATCTTCATTTTCGCAAAAAATAAGTGTCTTTACAGTAATCAAAAACTAATCAAAGACAGGATGGCTGCCATCCCGTTGATGTTGTGAAAGTAACTGGTATTACATGCCAACCTCACATAGGTTATAGATTACCTCAAATTAATTTGTATTTAGTTCGTTGAGTCATTGATTTAATGTTTGCTAATCAAAATTTTCCATCAAAGCGATAAAGTGGGCAAAAATACAAGTCTCTCTTCCATCGTAAACAGTACTGAAACTCATGTGAGCACTTGTTAGTTTTTTAGTTAGATTCCTGGTAAGCATCTACGAGTGTTTAGCAACTTTGTCTTTCCCTCGAACTAGTTTTTATTTATTTCTTTGATTCTTTGATTTCATGTTTTCAAATAATAAGGTTAATTTCAGGTTCAAAATAAAATTATGAGTATCAATATCAAACTTTGTGTACGAACGTATATATATTTTCATTTAATGTAACCAACTTCAGTTTCAAATTCCGATTGTACTAGTTCTATTGACTGAATATGTTTGACACGACCTCACCCTCACATCAGTATTCAACGAATGGGCACACTGTCTGAACGTTTGAGACTCCCTGGAGTGGGGAGTATTTCTTACAGACCGGTTTTTGCAGTCTTCAATGTTCCAAAAAAATCATTATTCGAATGTTTAACACGTGAAAGTAACTTTTCAATACAAAATTTACCATGCATCCATCCGATTTGAATCGTTTTAAAAATTATATTTTATACTGTATGTATTTTTTAATTAAAAATATTGGCAAAATGCAATGCATTTTTCCCTAAACAAGTCAAATGAAATATAAACATATCTGAATTGTTGCTAGAAACAGTTTTATAAAGTCAGCAACCCTTTTGAATAAATAACAGTTTGCTTGACAACAAAATGAGACCATGCGAAAATGAATCCATACATAAGAAATTGTTGGATGTTTTCTAAAGGAAAAAAATGCGATACTCTAGGCATTATTTAATGCCCCCTTGCAAACACTTTCAAATCTGAAAAAGTTGCCGAACCTCCTGATTTCTAAGTAATAAGTTACAAGCAAAAAAAAAAAGAAAGAAAAAAACGCCCCCCCCCCACACACACACAAACATAGAGATTTTCGTTTTCGTTTGAGGCTGCTTCATAGTTTATTACAAGAACAAAAACTAATTGCAAAATGCGCTACGAACACAAAAGCTACACACACTAAATTACAAATAGTGATACGAGTTAAAATAATAGCTGAAAATGTATGCAAAACGCCAAAAAATGTACCCAGTGAAAAATCTTTTAGAAGTTCAGTCAACTTTGAAAAAATTTTTTAAATGGAATATTTGTGGTACAAAGAAGTTTAAAGTTTGGCTTAAACATCTGACAGTTCCAATCTTACCTTAAGGTTTAGCTTTCAATTTGTTTCAATATTGATCTCCTTTTACGATGAAAGTCCTTCTTCACATAGAAATGTAGTCCAGAATTTATCAACATTTCAAGTATATTTTTTGACACGGGGATACATTCATCTCTTTCGCTAAATCAGAAGTCAATAAAAATATTATATTTAGAAAAACTTTTCAAAGAACTGTGTCAGATTATAACTAAATGGTCTTTTTTCTTTCATTAAAATTACAAAGGTCTCTGAATTTATGTCTTCTTGAAGAGGAGTACGAGTTCTGCTGTTTCACTGCCTGCATCAAGCGTTTGAATGCTGTAGAATTTTCTTGTCTGTATGCTATAAGTGAGGAATAAAATGCGAACATTTATGATTTATTCTAATAATTACACAAAAGTAATTTTTACAAAAAAAAAAAAAAACATATTTAAGCTCACTTACTACGAGAGGAAATTTCTTCACAAACTTCAATAATTCCTTATTTACATATGGTTGCATTCCGTTAATTTTATTTTTACTACGCAAATCGCATAATGACAAGCTTTACCCACGAAAATTATCTGAAGTAATTTATTTTAGCATACTTCCTGTGGAATTATTGGGTTGCTAGCTCTTCTTTTTAAACAATAAAGCTCGAAGTAAATTGTAGTCCTTGCAGTGTGAAAATTAATGCAGTAAATAACAGCGTGATCGCATTTCTACGCATTTTCGACACACCACAAAAGAAGTGCAATAGCTCGTCGTTGTACTCAAATGGTAAATTAACTGAACTTCAAAAATCAATTAAAGGCTAGCTGCGTGCCCGACGTTGCACGGGCTACTTAAAAAATGAAAGAGATGTCCAATTGATGTTTTTGTATTACTCTGACATCAGTTTCTAAAGCGCTAAGGAATAAATAAATACGCGTAATGCAAGGTTTGCAAAATACCAGTACAGCATATTTTTGGCAAAAATATCTTTAAAGTTAATCATAGTTATCAATGATACAAGTTATGAATGTTTTCAATTAGCACAAAAGATGAAAATATATGCATTATCAACTATAATCTGTGTTCACGTTAAAATGAATTACATCTGATAGACTATATCTGAACTATTTATGTATAATTACAATCAGCTTTTTACATAGAATGACACATACTTTTTTGTTGATTACGTGAAACTGAAGCATCAAGACTAAATAAGTACTAATAAGCATTAATTTAATACCAAGTCATCCGATTCCAATTTAGCTTTAGTTAAAATCCTTAAAAACAATCTTTTTTGTTCAACTCTGTTTCACGTAGAAATTCAAAAAATCTTAATTTAACATGTTCTTTTAACGATATAAACTGTATTTTAAAAATAGAAACAGGAAAGAAAAAGAGACTTGTTACAATTCGAAAACTCATCCATGTGACGGGAAAAAGTCCAACAAAATAAACATAATTAGTCGCACATCCTAAGTGTACCAAAATATGAGGCCGGTAAATGATAAACTTACACTACAATCAATAAACATAGCTAACGAAACAACTTTCATATGCTGAAAAGAGTTAAGAACGTTGAATGTAAAAAATAAAAAAAAGGACAGACGATAAAATAAAGGCTACGTCCGAATAGGGCAACCAAATTTAAACTAATTTAAAATGAAATTCTAGATGGAAACGTTCTTTTAAGATTTGGACAGCAGTCAAAAAAATCTCTTTTAAAACAATTATTAGAATTTTACTTGCTCACGCATATGCAAAATGGCAACAGGAAAGAAATAAAAATTCCTGAATAACGTTATGTTAATTAACGTTTTAATTAATATCTCCGCTAATTAGAGTCGCACAATTACGAGATTGGTCCTATTGTTTTCTTTGGAAAATTTCGAATTAATCGGTATCTCGTTTGACTCTCGATTCGCAGTGGTTCTCGAGAAGAACGATCTTCAGACAGACAGACAGACAGACAGACGGACGCGAACAGATTTTAATATATAGTAGAAGATATTTCAAGCGCTGGCATATGCTCCATGTAACGTTTTCATCAAATTTAATGGATTTTCCGTTCAAAAGCTACAGAGAAAACCAACGCCTTCATATTCTATTTTCTGAGGACATTGTATTCCTTTTTTTTTTTTTAATGGGTACATGCTATTATTCTTAATGGCAGTGTAAAGCCGGCGCTATGAGTTATGTAATTCTTTAAGTGTAAACTATGTCAGCAAGTATGCTAACATTTCAATGCTAAGAGTATAGAATGTGTGAAAAACAAATGAATAACTGGTGAGCAAAGTTTGCTTGAAATCGCTTGAACATGAGACTTCATCTCAAACAAACATGTTAAAACTCCGCCATTACAATAATATTTTCGCGAACCCCCCTTCGTACCTCTCGTGAACCCCCAGGGGTTAGCGAACCACCGGTTGGGAACCGCTGATTTAATGGGATAGAATAAATTTTTCTCTTACATGTCTTTTTGTACAAAAAATGATGACAAATATTCATAGTGAACTTTGCTTCTTGGACTCCATTTTAAAAGATAGTATGACTGAAAGCTTATTTTTTTCCTCTTTTTTTTCAAGATTTTTTAAAAACTAGAGTAAAGTTATTATCTTATGTCATAACGTATTCATGTCTTAAAGTACTATTAAAAGCTTCGTATCTCCCCTTTCTTTCTTCACTGCTGAACACAAGCACTGACACCGCGCTTCAAGTTCTCATGTAACTATTTTATAGTATACTAGTGGTACCCGCAAGACTTTGCCCATAATAGAAAAATTAAAAGGTCTTTTGTTTGGTCTGTATATTTACAAATAATGTATGGTGAATTTTCTCGCCAATTGGCTTGTACCCGTATTACGATTCCACGTTATGATAATTTCGTATCTCGCCAGTTGGCTTGTGCCCATGTTACGTTTCCACGTTATGATAATTTCGTAATTTACTCGTCCATCTTATGATAATTTTGTTCTTAAAATTGGAATAGAAAAAGAACCACATCGAATTTTCGAAAAATCGCTTCGAGGTGCACACCCCATACTACAAACTAACTTTGTGCCAAATTTCATGAAAATCGGCCGAACAATCTAGACGCTATGCGCGTCACAGACATACTACTGATATCCAGACAAACTCCGGACAGAGAGACTTCCACCTTTATTATTAGTAAAGAAGATAATTATTGGCGTTTTTCATGCTTTTTTGCTTACGTTCATTTCAAAGTAATTGTTTAAATTTAATTTTTTAACTTCATGCACAATTTTTCGTTTACTAGTATTTTATTTTAGGTACACGAAAGTGTTTTATGCTTCAAATAAAGGCAAGATAAAAAATTAAAAAAAAAATTAATTTGAGTTATGAAATTTTGAATTCAAATTATGTTTTTCGCAATCACGAACTGAGACAGGACCCTACTCATTGGAGTTATTGTTTCTAGAAACGGCTCCTGTCCCCCCCAAGTCTGCCTCTCCTCCTGGGAGGTTACTTGTGCATAGTTGTGTGTGTGCGTAGACGTGTGTGTATGCACGTAGGTGTGTGTGAGTGTATGTGTGTGAAGTCGTGTGTGTGAGTGTATGTGTGTGAAGTCGTGTGTGTGTGTGTGTGTGTGTGAACTTGCGTGTGTGTAGGATATGGACGCCTCCGACCAGGAGAAGCGGATAGATCAAAACCGGAGCAGCCGCGCCGCCAGCAGAGGACGGTGGGCGGTGGTGCTGCAAAAGCTTCTGGTCCAAGTTGAAAAAGGCACGGACACCAAAAACGGACAAATGAGAACAATAAGCAATCGCGATTGCTTAATAAATCTTTGGATTTGATACTGTAAAGAAAGATATCTTTCATGATGTTATTTTACTTGATTAAACGGCTATGAATGATTCAGATTACCCTTCAGTTTGTACTAACATTTTGTTGTTCAAAACATTTGTATGCGCTTTTATTTGCTCACTATTGTAACTAGATTCGTAATTGGAAAATGTTTAAGGTATAATACGCTTAATCAAACTCAATAAAAAAAAAAGTTATGCATGAAAATAACTGATCAATCTTAAAATTGAAAGTCATTTATAGCCGATTGAAAAACAACAACTATCATGGTACCCAAATTTATTGGTGGGTTCTAGTGCCAAATCATGTCACTGCCCTCTATAAGTTTTTTTCAAAGTTTAAAATATGCATCAAAAATAAACTTCAGTTTGTTTTAAAACAAAGTTGAGGCACTTATGAGCCCGGGAAGGGGCTTTTGCAACTAGTCTCCCGTAGTTATGAACAAAGTAAAAACCACAATCGAAAACATACCTTGGTTAATTGATCTGATCAAATTTTGAAATCGAGAATTTTAAATAGAAGGGAGGGTATACATCTTCAATAAAACATCTTTTGGCATAGGCTGCTCAAAAACTTTGGAAGGTTGTAATGACTTCGCTTTTCGATTTTTAAGTTGGAGCAAAGAAAAAGAGTTAAAGAACGTCTCTAAAGATAGCAAAAAAGAATGATTGCAGGAAATATAATATTTTCCTCTCTACTGAGTAAGGAAACGGTTATTTCAGGGCAATCTATTTCTCGCTTATTTATAAGAATCATTGGTTTTGTATCTGCCGTTTACTGATGGATAGCTGTTTAGGGGATTTATGGAGAGGTATTTCATTTGAGGTTAATCAGAAGTAAGAAATGCGTTTGGAATGACGTTAAAAAAAGTCCTGTACTTTAACCGCATTGGTACTCATGATACCAATAGCTTGACAGTGAGAAACATGTTTTTGGGTGTTAAAATTAATTTATTTCTATGCAAAGGATTCATCAGCTTTTTTCTTTTTCTTTTTTTTCTTTGTTTAGAAGAGTTGAAAAGATAACTACAGCGGAATGTTAATTTCTTCTGGATTTTTTACTATTTTGAAAAACTTGTTCTTTAAATAAAAACAAAGGTTGGATGACACACAAAGAAACAATAAACTGTTTAGTTGTAATTTAAAAAAAAGTAAAACTAAACTTTCTTTGGTACATTTTTTCTTTATGCAATAGAAAAAGTTCAATTTATAGAAAAAAAAACTAACTGGAAAAAAAAGTTTAAATAAAAACGTGAATAAAATCCTGCATCATAAAAAGTAATTTTTCATTTTATATACTCTGCAGAGTATGTATTGCTGCAGAGAATTGAATTGAATATTTTTGTAATTTTCTGAACAATCTTTTTTTTACGTACATTTTATTTCTTAAGGATGATTTTTGTGGGTATGCCAGGACTTCCTCAGTAGTGTAGGGCGGGGCTAGTTGAGAAATTTTTAACTTATATAATTCTTCAACCATAAGCCTCAATCGATTGTGTTGCAACCTGATGGCTTAATAATATATCCCTTTTCAAAAGTGTCCATAGTAATTTGTTGCTAATAGCTCATGTTTAAGAGCTACAGCTGTTGGAATGCAAAAAGTCAAACTTGCTCAACGTACCCCATATATGAGGTACGTTGAATGGGGCAAGTTGAGCACTAGTAATATATTTCCAAATCATAGGATAAATGATAACTAGAGATGAAATAAAATTTCTGTTTGATAATCAGCTCTTTATTAAAAGTCTTTTAGCGACAAATTAACAACTTCCTCAGTACTTAATCAAACTTGCTAAATAAAGCACATATTTACCCAAAAGGTTTTTTATTGTTATCGGTGATAAACAAACAGCGAATTCACATTTTGTCTGTTTTCTGAAAATTCATACTTGGAAAAAAATGAGTTTTTAAATTCCAGCAGTCGAGCGCAAATGCTTCGCACACGTCAACCAGGGTCCTTTAAAGAATTTATTTTGCGAGTTAACTTAATATTCTGTAGTTGCATTTTGACTTTGACTATTTTAATTTTGAATTTACAAAGAGTTAATTATTGGCAACAGTATTATTTTATTTATAAAGGATTTTTTGATCGGCAACAGCTTAATTCTCGAGCTCTTACACACAACTTGTATTATTACAGGTAATATTTATAGTGAGGGTAACGTTTAATGATTAACCCTTTTCTAAGATAGGAAAAGATGAATTTTATATCTCTTTTACAGTAATTCCTCATTTAAGATTTATTTCGATAAATGATGGGTTTTTTCGAAACCATTTTACTTAGGTTTGAACCTTTTTGAAATGATTTGTGTTTTTTCCTAAGAAAAAAAACGTGTCCACAACGTTTGATGCACTTACTTTACAGGTTTTGGATTTTCCCAAGTATTTTATAGGAGGTTAATGAAGTACTTTTCTTTCCGTTATTGTTCTTACTTGGTCACTAATCAATACTTTCATGTTTTTTACCTGTAAAACCCAACGTGATGATTTGTCACATTGAGTAACTAAAGTTGTATTAAGAAGCTTGTGAATTAGTTTTGAAAACGTTAAAAAAATGAATGTGGACCAAGTGACAGTTTTTCAAAAGCCTTTGTAAATTACGTTAACACCTATAAAGACAAGTTAGATAAACTTCACGTTACTCCTTATATCACAACAAACCAAATTTAACTTTTCAGCGTTAGAAGAAGCTTTCATTTTCCTGTTTTGTTTATGTCTGTGGAGCAGCGGAAACTCCAGCTGTTGATGAACTGAAACGGCTGTTTTAGGCAAAAGCAAAAAATTTAAACGCTGGTTCTTCAGACAAAACATACTACTGGTGATGGACCAACTTTTCTGTCATTTGGTCGATTTTAAACATTATTTCAACATTACGGTGTTGCATGCTTCCCTGATTTGCCGTTTATTAGTATGAGGGGAGACAGGATTAAAAGAGTTGTTCAACATCGTAAGTCAGAATATTATAGTAAAGCAGAGACAAGTATCTTTATATTTGTGCATAAGGATAGAAAAAGATCATTAAATGACATGTTTGAAGCTTTTTCATCAGAGATTAGTAGTGTTGAATATGCTTCGACACAGACGATGAATTCTAAAGAATCTTTAGTGTGAAAATCTGTTATCAAGAATGGTGTTTATCAGGGGTGCCCCCCTCCAAGTTCAATGTCTCAGTTCCCTCCCCCCCCCCTCATTTTTTCCTCAAACTTCTTTTCCTTTTTTTATTTTTTGTTTTTTTAGCTCTGTTTTTTTTTTTTTTTTTTGATATTTTTTATTTATTTATTTATTGATTGAGTTTTTAATTATTATTATTATTATTATTATTTTATTTGAAAAGTTCTGTGCTACGCCAATGACACACACACACACACACACACAGACGCAGAAACTTAATTAATAAATGAAATGAAATATAAAACAGAACAAATTAAAATAACTAATTTAAATTAAAAATAAATTTGAAAAAAATTGAAAATCCCCAAGGCCAAAATTTAGATTGCACAACTTGCGCTATAATCCCCCCCCCCCGTGGGCACCCCTGGCTCCTTTGATGTTTTTACATTAGTAAGTAGTAAGACATTCACCTAATAACTTATTCCGTCAATGAATCATTCTGAACTGTTGGACACTCTTTCAAAATGCTATTTCAAAGACCTTTTTGCTTTGATGCAGTGAAATACAGTTGCAACGAACTTCATAGAACCGTAAATTTCGGTCAATATGACAGGAATTTCTTTGAGATGGAAATCAAGCAATGGAGTTTTCACTAAACAGCCATTTCTCGCAGCCACAGTTAAGAGCCATTTAGGGATTAAAAACTGATTTCATTAAAGTGGATATTTCGTTTTATTGATATTTGTTGCAACGGGATTTCACTGTATTATCATTGAAAACGTACTGACATACACCTTTGCTTACATTTTTCTTTTTAAACTAGGAAATCGCCCGTCAAGGTATGACTGGTGAATATTTAGTCTACATTTGTACGAAGCAATTGCCTGTTAGCTTTTTGATAATTGAAATTTTAACCCTAACTCCAGTGGGTTAACCCTTAAATTTCAGCAGATAGCGTTCATTGTTGACCACTTTTTCGTTTCTTTATTCCAATAAAATGAGTCTTACCAGTAAAACGGTTAAGTTAACTGGATCCAGTTCAGCCTAGTCACAATAAAGCATTTCCCTGCATGTCAAATATTACCAAAAAATATTTTACCAAATTATCATGCCGTGGCGCGAGTTTCACTGTTGGCGACGCCAGGAGCGTTACTCGATCAGTGAATTCTCTATTATATATATATGAGAAAATTTTGCAATATTAGTTGCGATAACTATCTAAGTAAAGCGTTATTTCATTTAAAAGTTAAGATTTGAAGCAGTGAGAAGCAAAGGGATATAACTGGACATTTTGAAGTTTTTAGTAAAACGCGTTTAAAGATAACTTCCTAGGAAGGCTTTCATTGATTTTTTTTTTCAAAGTCATGATATGCAGCAGCACCAACCAGTGCTACTAGTACTATCTCTTGCCCCAAGACGGAGGAGGGGTTCACCTAAAATTTGTACTGGTTATATCCAAATATTTCATTTTGCCACTTGCATCCTTTTGCTTCTCACTGCCTCAATTTATCTATTTTTAAATACCGTATGTTTTTCCTTCATTCAGGCGCATTCATGTGTATCTACAGTAAATAAAGCAAAATTGCTATATGAAATGAGTCGACCAGACAGTGTTGCAAATTTTATGCAACTGCCCAAATTTTAACCAAATACGTTTTAAATATTTTAATAATTTTAATCCTTTTCTGAAGGAGTTGCTGGAGGTACCACCCCATCGCAATTTGTACTCCTTCCTCTAGGAGACTGGCTTCTCCTTTTTAATTTAGTTTTTGTGTCGTCAAAATGTAATTTTGTCCCTTTCCTTGTTATTCAAGGTTTTTTGTCAATATATTGTCTCATACGTTTTTAAAAGTTTTTAAACGTTTACATGTTTTTTATTAGTTATTTAAAACTTTGACGTTTATACCTCGCTCCCCAAAACATGTTTAATTTTATTATATCCTGACTTTATATTTCTGTGTAATTTTTAAACTAAATAATCGTTTGGCGCAGTATAGCCCTCAAGGGCTCTAGCGCCATTAAAAATAAGCAAACCAACCAACCAAGACGGAGGAAAAGTTCCCCTATTATTCGTACTGGTTATCTCCGAATTTTTAATTTTGCCACTTACAGCCCTTGGCTTCTCACGCTTCAATTGTAGTTTTAGATGTATGAATCTTAATCTTCAAAGTAAAAATTGCTAAAAGTTCAGCAAAATTAAAAGTGTGGTCGTTTTAAAACCGAAATTCTTCCTCTCTTTCTGCGTAAAACATTAGAAGTAAATGCAGAAAGCGAATGATTAAGAAAAACGTGTCATCTATGTTTGAAATATTAAAACTATTTTGGCGACAATCATTGCAGAATTTTTCTCATTCTGGCAACCCTCACTCTTTTCCGAGCATGTATGTATACTTCACGTACCGGAAACGACGTAAAGACATATTTCTCCATTCAGCTAGTCATTATTTTTCCCATCACGAGAAATATTTCGCTAACTTTTACGTTATTTTGTTCCATAATTTGTGTTTAGAGAACAATTTATTAGCTTTGCTGGATCATTTTAAAGCATTGTTATTTAAAAATGGCAGTTCATTCTAATCGTAACGCAAATGCTGTAATTTTATTTGTAAATTACGGTTTTTGGATAGCGCCATTGCAGTTTTTTCCTACGTACTTTCAGAGAAACAAAGCTAATCAGGATTCTCGTAAAAGTTGCGATTTTTTATGAATATGAATAAATTTCTTTATTTCGGACAAAATGTTTAAACACGCATGAGCACTTTTTAAAAATTGTTACTTTGTGCTAAAAATATCTTTACTTATTCATAAGTTGGGGCGGAGGGATCATTAAAGTAGAAATTTCTATATATTTTATGCTCCTCCAATTATTTATCATTTTATTTAAAGCATACATTTCTGTAGATTTCTACTTTTTTCCGTATTTTCTTTTATCATGAGCATTTGTTTACAAAAAAAAAATATATGATGATATGAATGAGTATGATGATGATATTTTACAGAATTCCAGTTTTCATAATTTATGCTGTTAATGATTTCAAGCTGTAAGGCAAATTAATAAATATTAGAATGTATTTTGGATTGTTTTCCCTCAAGGCTCTTAGCTTTTCTGAATTGTACTGGAATGGTCAAAGTACCCTTTTCTTTAAGTCCCACTTAATATTACTGATTGGCTTGTTTGCAATACTTCTCTACCAGCGCGTAAAATTAAAATATAAGAAGGTCTGAAACCAAGCTTTGTAATCAGTACTGTAGACGTATATTTAGAAGAATCTGTGATGTGCATAGAGTGAAAAATAAGGAGGTATAAGCTGAAACTTTAGAAGAAAGACGATGGGTAATTAACTAAGTACTAAAATAAAGGGAAAAGAGTGGTAGTAATAATTAATCAATAAATATTACGACTTACTTCTTAATGACAAATGTAATAAACTAAATAAAATCGAAACAGTTAGATAAAATTATTAATAACTGCCGAAAATAAAATAACTATTGGACGATTTTGTTTTTCAGTTTTTGCTATAATCATACGAACTGAAATAAAATGTTTTATAAATGAAACTAAAACTGAAAATATATAAAGGAGGAACATGAAGGAAAATTATCTTGAAACTATTTTATTTAATAAGCAAATATGCATCAACGTCTCATAAGAGCATTGTTAGGAATCTTGGGGGGGGGGGAGAATCAAGCGTGTTGGTAACGTTAATGTATCCACAGAAACTCATGAACCGTGAAATAAAACCGCCTTCAAACGCTTTTGATTGAAACACATTTTCTTACGCAAACTTTATCAAAAAATAAATGGGATATTTTTATCAACGAGATTTTTTTTTCAACAAAATGTTTTATTTAATGCATTCATCCAAAAGGCTTTCCGTAGATTCTTCGTTTTTCTTTGTACTTTTTTTTTCTTCAAACTAAGAATGAGTAACAAAGAATTTCTTTTTAAACAACTTTACAAATTCTAATTAGTTCTTTGTTAAAACGTATTTAAGGCGTTTTTTTCTTTTTGCTTTAAATGGCTTTATATTCGTAAGAATGCGTTAACAAATAGTAAGGAATTAAATGTTTAGCAGGAAAATTTATCAGAGAAGTGAAAGTATTTCCCCCTACTTCACTTAATTTTGTTTGATTATGTTCTAATATTTTTTTTTAGTCATTTGAGAATTCTATACGAAATTGTGAACATATAAGCTTTTATAAAGAAATAGCGCAATAAAATAGGATCAAGTCCCCCATTATAGTAGTACTTTCTAATATGACGTATATATGTTTTTTTACACAGGCATTCGACATCTGTGAAGAATTCTAGAAATAGTTGTGTAATACTTGATAGTTTGTGGTTTGACCAGAAACGATGGTCTGAGCTGTCGTTGTGGTTATGTGTGCTTTTTTATTTTACAGTTCCGATTTTTTTTAGTGCTACAACAATCAGATACCTTTCTTATACGATAAAAATTATTGGACTAGGGGAGGGTGGTACAAAATGGGTAGGCATTCGTGTGTCGCCACATGGTGTGAAAGCGAAGATGCATACGTATGTCTTGTTTACCTGAGCAACCCCGAGTTTCAATCAGTCCCAGCGAAGCAGCGGTGAAGCGGCATGATGTAACCAGACTTAAAATACAAAAATGATGCATTTCTTTAAAAAAACTGAAGGTATGTTGTTTGTCGGAAGACCAGCCTTTTTTAAATATATTTTTTATTGTCAATAATGCTACGTTATTCTGACACCATCCACCTATGAACTACGATGGTCATTCCGTTTTCTTTCTTTTTCAATTTCAGGCTATAATTATGGAAATAATAAACGTGCTTTTGGGCAAAGTGGGAGGGCAAAGCGGGTATACCCGCTTTCTATAGGGATGTTTTGTTGGCAAATGCACTGACTTAGATTTTCTATTTAAATAGGATAAGTATAACTTTAAAGCGTTATTTTCTATGATGACAATTAGCAAATCTATTGATTTAATCAATTATTTATGTTTTATAAACAAATTTGCTGACATATATTTTCACTTTAAACTCAATAAGTATAAACTTTATTTATTTATTTATTTTTTAATAACAGTTCACTGGTCAGTAAGCTTATTCATTAATTAAATTCACATTTGACTAATAAATGTACCAAATCACAATTACTAAGCTTATCCACTCTAGGCCCTCTGGTAGGGCAAAGCGGGTTTTTTGAGTGCTTGTAATGTTTGATAATAAATAAATATTGAACTTGAAATGATGCAAGAAACACTTTTTATTTTGAAGTTCAGGGTCCATTCTAGTATATAAAACTAAAATTGTTGTGATAAAAGCAAAAAACTACAATTTTCGACCGTTCTTCATTAACCTACCAGCTTTGGGCCACTCTCCTCTATAAGTTCTATTTTCTTTTGTGTTAACTCTAAATTCTCCTTTTTTGAGTATTTATTCTATTTAAAGTGTAACTAATGAAAGTCGGGTTGAAGGAGCACGGAATATGGAGTAGGGTACAATATCGAGCAAAATACGCAATATAGGCGAAACAAGTTTATTTTTCTTCAGAAAAGGAAGAATAGAAAAGTGAAAGTGAAGACGAAAATTGTTCTGTGTTTGTTTCCAGCACAAATTCATATGCTTCAACATTTAGGGGGTAAACAGTAGGATGGTTCGAAAAAATACACATTTTTTTTTATTTCGGAATCGCGTTACCTCTCAAAATTTGTCGTGTTATCTTCAATTGCGGAAAAATATTTTGAAATTCTAAGTTGACATCTTTAGTTAGCGCATGAGGCTGAAAGTTTGAAAAAAATATGTTAAAAAATGAAATTTTCAGAAAATAATGAAATTATTATTATTATTTTTTTTGATAACGGAACAGCCATGAATTGCCAGTATATAGAGTAGTTTGAACTTAAAAAATATTTTATTACTTTTGAATAAGACCTTTAGTTCGCGCATACGCGTCTTAAATTGGGCTTCAAATTTCAGGAGATTTTAGCCCAATTTAAGGTGTACGCGCAAACGAAAGATCTTGTGTAAAAGTTATAAAATATTTTTTTAGGTTCAAACTACGCTATATACTACCAATTTATGGCTGTTGCTTTACAAAAGTATGAAAAAAATAATTTCATTATTTTTTTAAAAAATTCAATTTTTAGCATATTTTTGCAAACTTCCAGCCTCATGCGCGAACTGAAGATGTCAACTTAGATTTTTTTTAACCTCAATTGAGGATACCAAACTACAACTTTTGAGGGGTAACGCGATTCCTAAAAATAAAAATCGATTTTTTCGAACCACCCTAGTGGACAGTGAGTTCGTTGTCAAAAATGTTTCAAATCAGTTCATACAGACTAGCTAGTAATAGAAAAAAAAATATATTTGTTTTATGTGCCTATAGATGATTCATAAAATGCAAGCTCTTGTTTTCTAATGTTATTTTCCTGGTACTCCTAAAAAAGCGGAAAAAAAGGAGGCATCCATTAGGAGGAGGTAAGTAAACCATTTCGGATTTTTTTCAAAACTAGAACTCATAGCTAAAATTTTTCTTGAAAGCTTTTAAATTGATACACATGCACATGTTTTTGTTGGTAAACTTTTGCATTAAAAACATGGGAACTAAGGAAGTGGAAAGTATTGCCAGAAATAAATTGAAAATTATAAATTTAAGATTTATTTTATGAATAAAACAATTATAAATTTAATTACTTAGCTTAGTTAAAATAGGTTTAATTTCTTTTTTTTTTCTTTTGAGCAATCACGATTGCTAATTGTTTTCATTTGACCGTCCTTGGCGTCTGGTTCATTTTCAACCCCACCGCCGCTATTCCGGTCCTAAGCAATGTCCCCCGGAATCCGCTTCTCCTTGTCCTAGTCGGTGACGTCCATGTCGTACACATATGCACGCTCATACACATAAACACCCGCACGCCTATACATATACACACTTACGCCCTTGCACACATGCATACATACACGCCAACGAGCATACACACAGGTCTACGCACACACACAAGACTATACATACGCAACTATACACACATAATCGCCCATGAGGAGGGGCAGGCTTGGGGGGACAGGCGCCGTTTCTAGAAACAATCACTCCAATGAGTAGGGTCCTGTCGTAACTCGTGATTGCGAAAAGCATCATTTGAATTCAAAATTTCAGAATTCAAATTAATTTTCTTTCTTTTTTTCTAACTTTTATGATTACAAGCAGAAAATAGGTTCCAGAAATTATGTTATTTTAAATAGTTTTTCAGAAAAATCATTCAATATGAGTTCAAATCTATTTACGTCGACGAAAAAATCAACTTCCTGAAACATAATATTAAAAAAGAAAACAGTAAAAACTGTCTTTTTCTGAAAATAACAAGATCCAACAAAAATAATTTATTTGTTAAGGCTTAAATTGGGAAATAAATTAATGTCTAAAATTAATGTCTAAGCAAATAAACGCTAAACATGAATTTATTTTTCTTTTTCTTTTATTTATACAAGCAAAATCTCTAAGAATTTTTATGTTGCAAGAAACCATTTTATAGTTATTTCTGGAACATTTTTCAGTTCCCATAATCGATGAATTACTTTAAAACTACGAACCCCTTAGTGCTGAAATTACTTTATTTACAGAAGTTATAATGTTCAAAATATTTATTAACTTTTATCGACAAACCCTTATCAATTTTTTATATTAGTTTTATTTGCTTTAAAGTACTTATACAACAATGTTGTCTTAACATTAGAGAATTCCCACTTTAGTCCCAAAATGGCGGAAGCATGCTTCAAGTCTACAAACTTTTAACTCAATCTTTCAACTCTCTTTCTTTTGGTAGTGTTTGATTCAATTAAACAATTTCATAATCGAAAGTGTCTCCGAAAAAAATCACTTTCTTTAAATTATAAACATAAAACATCTGGGAAAAAAATAAACTCAATCCATCTTAGCTTAAGCTTTCAACCTTAAAAATGTTTCTAATCATAATTAATGTCTCTTAGAGCAAAAAGTGACGTTAAAATTAAATTATAACATGACTTGCTATGTAAAAATTCCCAGAAAATCTTCTAAGCAAGTAAAATTATTTAACCCCCGAATCATTTCATAAAAAGAGATAAATTGCATCAGTTTTTTTTCCCTACGCACTGCTTTCATCTTTTAAAATCTCAATTTTTTATCTTGGAACAATAATTGATTTTATTTAAAAAGCTTTCTTAAAAGCTGCTTCCTTTAATTTTTGTTTCACCAAAGATACGAATTTATTATTTTCAAACTCTTTAGTTTCTTTTTCGGTTGTTTATTTGAATCTTCATTTTTTGTTCATCATATTTTCTCCCAACTAAAATTTGTTTGAATGTAAATTTGCTTTTTGCAAGAGATTAATTTTTGATTTAAAAGTTATTTTTCATTTAATTATGATAAAAGTAGATTTTGGAAATATGTCTGTTTTTCTGAAATAACAAGTTATTTTTGAATTAAATATATCAACTAACACCTGTAATTGAGAAGAAAATCAAAAACAAACTTTAATGTAAAACTGCCATGTGACAGGGATAATTTCATAACAACACTAAACTGCAGAGTTTTAATTTTACTAGTTTCTCTTGATCTTTAATATTTAATGATAATGATACTCTAATGGATTATTCTACATTTATTTCCTGTTCATACGATAATAGAACTCGTTTATTTTTTTGCATTTAATTCCTGTTCAGTAGCACACTGGGGTGAACATTTCCCCTTTCTTGCTTTCTTTGTTTTATTTAATGTAGGTATTTATTTATTTATTTTAACGCTGATCATTAAAATCCAGATTTTGTAATTAAGAGTTGTTGTAACATTAAAAAGATCCTAAGAACTTTTGAATTGTACATTGATCTTTTGCGATGTCATTTTCTTTTCCTTTTTTATTTATTTATTTTTTTTTAAGTGATGATACAAGTTAACGAGCTATAATGCTTTTCAGTTAGTTTTTCATAAGCTATATATATAATTAGTATCTCTACATAAATAATTAGTATTTCTAAATACTTCTGCTTTCTTTTTCTGCTATCATATTTCTTTTACTCTTATGTTACATACTTTGTTGGAGCAAAAACTCTAGATAAATAACAACTGTGACAAAAAAAAATATTGGAACTAAAACCAGTGCTGAAAAAATTTAAAACTGAAGTACAGTCAACAAAAAGAGCATTCGTCATTTCAAAACTTAATAACAGAGCTTTTACGAAAGTGCATTTTATAATGTTAAGACTTGTTTAGAGAAAAAAATATTAAACAAGTGGAATCTACCGAAAGCAGTATAATTTGAAAAATTAAAACAACTGCAAATAAAATAATTCTAAATTTGAAAACAACTGCAAAGAGTATCGTTTAGATAATGAAAACAACTGCAAGCGATATTATTCTAAAAATGAAAACAACTGCAAGCAATAATATTTAAAAAATTAAAACAACTGCAAACAGTATAATTAAAAAAAAAATAAAGCAACTGCAAACATTATAATTCAAAAAAAATAAAATACAAACAAAGTCTACAGTCAAAAAAAAGCCATCTATTTCATCTTTAAATATCAAAAAAACTTTTTCCTTTTCTCTCATGATCATCTTTCTCCATTATGCTTCTGCTACCAAAATTACTTTCCCAAAACTCAAATCTTCCTCTTACTTCCCCTTAAAGATTTTTCACTTTCTGTATAATGGCCGCCCAACTTGAACGAAACCCCTAAACAGACAACTCAACAGCTAGTAGTGTCTTTTTATTTCTTATTTTCTGTGACAGAAGTATTCTTTTCTCGTTTTCTTAAGAAATACACTTAGAGTTGACAGTTGCTCCCAGCTAAACTTTTTGGCTTAAAAGAGAATAGAAGGATGTCACACTCCAAAGAAAATGCTGGCTTCTCTCCGGATTTTAGTACCTGGTTTATTTACTCAAGTCTAAAATGTCCTTGCAAATTCTGTTCTGTTTGCGCTTGCTTGAATTACGGAAACAGTTTTACACTGGAGATACGTATTAAATGGAATGACTTTGAATTTACGCTTTTTGATACACATTGTTTAAAACAGGTTGACAATTGTACTCATGGGGACTGTCCATAAATAATAACGCATTTATTTCACAATTTTTGAGTCCCTACCATCTTTGTCATAAATTACCACAATTTACTTTACCCTTCCCCTCCCCTTGTCACATGTCACGCTATAACTCATAAAATCATTGTTATAAAAACTTGTGCTATGTCACACTTTCCTGTTTCATCATTCCTCACTCTTGTCACAAACTCACAGTCTCAGAAACCCTCCTTCCCCTCAAATCGTGACATCATTTGTGGAAAACCCCATGTAAAGTCACAAGATGTAAGTCGGACACAAGTAGTAATTGTACCCATCATATGAGGATGAGCGAAGTTGTTCTATGGGAAGAATGTGAGCTAATTGCCAAAAATAGGACAAAGAGATAAATTTCATTTGTATTATTCGTTTATTATAAAGCCAAAAATCCTGCACATTGTATAAAAATATATCTGACTTCTTCTAGTGCAAGGGTTTTTAAACTTTTCCGATTACCAGCACTTTGAAGAATTAGTTTTCTCACGGCATCCCAGTCTATCTGTATCAGGTACGTGTATAGCGGCACCCCAATGTGTCGCGGCACTCACCAAGCAACCACTTCACTTTGAAAAGCTTCTCGCCAAACAAGATAAACAATTTAAAAGATCTATCCATATCTCTGAGGAGTTAAAGGTGGGAGGAGGTTCTAATGGAAGTAGCTGTGATGAAAAAGGAGAAGAGGGAGGATGATAGTTTGGCAGATACTTGGCAGGCAAACTATATATCATAACTTTTTATGGCTGAGGGTTTTTGGGTTTAGGATGCAGATTTTCTTTTTTGTGCGGAAAAGTTAAAGGTTTTCTTGGCGGGGAAATTTTTACAACAGGGTTGTTTTTGATGAGAAACCACATCTTTTTGCATTGATATTATTACTTTGTCTGTATTTTTAGAATTGAGAACTTCAAGTCAGAAAATTTTCAATTGAAACAACGCTGTTTTGTGTTTTTAAGGAACAATAATGGCTAGCCTAATTTTACGTCAAGTTATTTTCTATTAAGATTCTATGTTCATTTTGCGAGAAATTGGCGGTTTAAATTTTATTGCAATCCTTGTGTCGTCTCTGTTGCAAAGAAAACTTCTTGGATAATAAAGTACTATATTTTAAATTATATTGTTTTCGAGTATTTTACAACTTCACAATAAATTCTATTACAGTTTCTTTATTTGACAGATCATTCAACATTTTCATGAAAGTTTCTTTAAATGCTTTACAGCTTGAGGGCTATTTTAATCTAGCTTTTCACTTTTTGTTTAATTACATTTTTTCTTAAATCGTGGATTATTTTACGTTTTATGGGATAATTTTAATTTTTTGGTGATTTATCTTTTTCTTGATACAAATCTTTGTCTTGTTTAATACATAGTTTTGTTTAAAAGTTCATTTAAAAAACGAAATAACACATGTTGTCACCAAGCAAAAAAAAAAAAAAAAAAAAAAAAAAAACTAAGCCATAAATATTTTGAATTTGAATGTGTCAGAAGATTTATACAACTTTACTCGATGTCAAATCACGGATATCCCAAATTTGCCATAGCGAATGCGCATGTTGCGCGCGGACTAAGCTCATTAAAAGTCTTGCTTAAATTAATTGCAAAATTTTTTTCAGCTAACAAATTACTGCAAAGCACGGATATCCACACACGTATTTCATATATTTTCAATTTATTATGTGTTGGTTGTGAAAAATCCACTAATTTAGAAAATAAGCAAACCAATAAAAAAGTGCTATTTTTCACTTTCAATTAAAAAGTTATATGTGCCGTATTCATATGCGTACAGTTTCATATAATTTGTCACGTAAAATATTGTAATGGTTTAACCCCAGTTTCGCGCCGATATTTAAAATTTCTTCCCTCCATAAATATATCAAAACTGAAAAACAGGGGGAAGGAAATTTCGTATCAACTCCGGGATCTTCATAGGGCTGAGATACAGAGGGGTAAAAAACCCAAAAAACCCTAACTTGTTCTGTCGTGTAATCTTGTTCTTGGTCGCTTTTATTTTCTTTCGTCTTTGGCGGGGGATTTGCTTCTGTTGGCTGCTGACGTTTGGTTTCCTTGGCGGGGCGGGACGCTCCCGCGTCCCGTGATAGTGAGTATAAACAATTTTTTGCCTCCTTTTTTTAAAAGTTAAGAAATGGTGTAAACCTTGTGAAAAGTATGCCAAAAAGACTCAAAATGCTCATCAAGAACAAGGGAATGCATACTAAATATTAGATAATTATTTCACTGTTCGTTAATGTGTCTATAGTCATGTAATCAATAAAGAATTTGCTTTTAAAACAGTCTTAGTCTAATAATTTGGCCAGCACTGTACATTTAACGATTGTTATGAAATTCTTCCATGTCAAAAAATAAAATTGTTGCAGTAAGTGTATTTTAAAAAAGCATGGATAAGAAGTGCTGAAAATGACTTCATGAAATATGTATTTAAACAAAATATTTAGTTATAAAAAGTTATTTGAAAAATATTTTCCTGCAATTCTGCATTTATTTTTTGTCTCCTGCCGCATATATTCTCATTACAAAATTTTATTCAGTATCTGAAAAAATCATGGGAATGGGTTTGTCTTGAAGATTTTTTACGTAGCACAGTTCATCGTAAAATGCCTCTTTGGGTTCTGTAAGTCGTTTCTAACTCTCTTTGGACATTTGCATAACATATTCAATGTATCCATCGATGTGTTTTCCTACCCTTTTCAGAATAAGATGATTTCCGCTTTAATCGACTACGTCATACTTTCCGCATGCAAAGTCATTTATATTGCACATAAACTTTAAATTGCTTGTTCTTAGAAGATATACTTCAGATTTCCCGAACTCATTGAACTTATTTATCGTCAAATTTTCCGAAGAATTGTGTTACTATGAAAATCAATCTTAAATTTTTTATTTTATGTTATCCCTTGCATCATTGAAAGCAAAGCCTCTATTAAGGTTACATTTAAATTATTGAAGCCTTTTTTTTTCATTCCTGTCAAAGTCTCTCTGAAGGGTACATACGGAACTTTGCGTGGTAAAAATTAGTCAATAGAGTTCCGTCTACCAAAACATGTACAGCACTCGCAAAACAATTTTAAAATGTAGTTACAGTTTTAAATATGTGTTAGAAGTAACAAGATTACTATAGTTGGAACAAACCAAACCTACCAGCGTCGTAATCAGGTCATTAAGATCTGCGTAGCTTTTACGACGCTTCCAGCCTCAACTATAGGTGCTTATGTGAAGAGTGCTATATCAACGAACTAAAGGGAGAAGAGTTTTCATAAAGCAAACTTTTGCCTTTGTACACTCTCAGCGATCTTGGAAGTTCAAAACCATGAACAATGATTACAAGTTATTAAGATATATTTACTTAAGTGAGCATTTGCATTTAAATTGTATTGAAATAACTGTTAATATATAAATCATATGAATAGCGTATACGGTAGATAAATTAGTGTGTACGTGATGTGATTATCACTTGAAAGTGTACAAATACTATTAAAATATCAAACTCATGGTAAATTTATTAAATGAATCATTTTTAAAAGCCATGTAAAATGTTTTGCTGCATTATTAACAAAAAGAAAACTGAATAAAGAACTGCGAGTTAAACAGTACTATTCTCCGCTTAAACTACTTCTTAAAGCAGTTAGCTCGATCGCTATTTTTTTTTTCTAGTTTAAACAAAATTAGACTCATAGCTTGCTATCTTTTAAATGCTCTTTTTATTTCAAATATATTTAGTACATATTTTTATTTATTATTATATCCACCAATGTTCTCAAAAAAAAGGTGCACGTAATCCCAGTTTAAACAGTCGAAAAACAAATATATACACTATTTGCTTTTGGCTTTAAACTGCAGTTTTGTTATTTTATACGATGTTTTTTTATATATTCGCTAAATATTTTCTTTTGTTTTCTATGATTAACATGCCTTAACGTTAATTTTATTGACCATTTGATCTCCACAAAGTAAATAAAATAAACCTGTAAGCTCAGCCTGGGTTTGTATTTATAATCTTCTTAGAGTAAATTAAAATCCTCTTGTTATAATAAGCCACTTAGCTCCTTGAAATCACTTCTAATTCGAATCTCGAACATTTACGCAGTCTGTTACAATCATACTCATATTTTGTAACACAATTTATCACGGCGCTTATAAAGATTGCTTTCTTGAAGTTTATACATCTTTTTATTTCTTTAATCACAAAATTAACAATTGTCACAAAAAAAGGACTAAATTCAAATCACAACAAAGCAATTTAATATTTTACGAAGAACAAATATTTATTTTCTAGTTATTTGATTTCAGTAAACATTTAGAAAAATGTTTTACAAACTACAAATTTAAACTTTTTATACTTCTATTTTTTATTTGTTATTCGTCCTTCCACAAAACATCTTCATATTTGATTTATATTTAGCAGTCAGCATTTTTGGGTTTAATTGAATCGTACCGTTTTTTTTCCCAATTGTACTTAAGAACAGCTCATTTTATTTATTTATTTAGTATTTTTTAATTGCTTTAGCAATATATTTTTTGTAATTCATATTAATAAAGCATGGTTGTAATTTTATCTCTATCATTTTTTCGTATGTGTTTTTTTTTCCGACATCTTCAAAATAAAGTGATTCCCCAGATTACCATTCGTAGGTTTAAATTTAGATGGTTCTTCCTATTTTAATCATTGTAAATGAGCCATCATGTTCATATCACTCTGCTGGCCTTAAAAATAAAAAATAAAAAAACTTTTTTTCGCACCCAAAATGTCAAATTTTACATTGAGGGTAATAGTTAATCCGTAAAATATAAGGTACCAATTAAGTTCTTGCCCTTTTTTATGATGGGAAAAAAGATGGCTTAGAGAAAATATAGCTTGTTGTTTTTCCGCAAAGTAATCTGCATTATCATCGAGGATCTTTTGCCAACGTGTCTCTAGCTGTGCAATTCTTTTGCGGTCAAATTCGGGTGTATTGGATGCTAAGAATCCATAGTGCTTTGCGCAGATCTACTTCTGTCGTGAAGGATTTTCCCAAATAGAAATGCACAGGGATTGAAAGATGTGGTAATTTGTAGTCGCAAGATCAGTTGATTACAAAGGAATGGCACAAAGTCTCTCTACCAAGTCGCCAAATGGTATCTATGGCCACTCGTGTAAAATACGGTTTTTAGTTATCATGCGGGATGAGTACTCCTTTGTGATTCACCAGTGATAGCTCTTTCGTTTGCAATGCTTGTTGTACACGTTGCAATTGCTCTGATTACATCGCCACAGTGATGGTTTGGGACGCTGGAAGCAGCTCATACTTAACAACTTGGCGACTAGTCCACCATAAACAAAGCATGATTTTGTGTAGGTGCATAGGTGGCCATGCGGTGTAAGTGGCAGTGACCTGTGATGACAACAAATGGTTGGACCGCTTGGGAGTGTCATACAGGACCCACTTTTCACCACTAGAAATCACTCCAGTGCACTACAGTGCCGAGAAAGCAACGACATATAGGCTTTCACTCGTTAGTTCTTGTGAATTTCTAACGGCTCGTGCGAAAACTGATTACTTCGCATGTAGGATTTACCTAAGCGATGCAGATGAAGTATTATTGTTTTATCAGAATCTTGAAATTGTCTTGCAAGTTCACCACATGTTAGGCTACTGTCCTCGTTGATGACAGAATCCAGTACTTCATTTTCCAAGGTTGGTGGTCGTCCAATATGAGAATCATGACAAAGAGACAAAGCTCCAGGACTGAATTTTTGGAACCAGTGTCTTGCTGTTTGTTCACTTACAGCACTATCCCTAAACGCTTGACATATTCGATGAGTTGATACAGCTGCTGAAAAACCCATTTTAAAATCATAAAGCAATTAACACCGAAACATCTCCTTTGACACTTCCATTTTGCTATCCTACTGTACGGGTCCCGCTAGAGCTAATCTCACCCGACAGGTATTAAAAACACGCGATACATTTATTTACATACCCGACAGCTGCCGTAATTAAGTGACACATGAATTTTAAAATCTATTATCACTTCTTTGAATGGCAAAGTAAAAACGGCAAGAACTGTATTGGTTACCTTATAAAAGTTTCTGTATGTATATTGATCTTTTTTTTTTCTTCTTATCGTTTCTTCCCGTCATCCAGCGTACATCTTTTGCTGAAGTTTAATTATTTACATACGATTAACTTCAAACAAACTGCCTTAAAAATTCATAGATCTGACATTATTAGGAAAGTCATTACATTTTGGAAAAAAAAAAAAAACTAGTGACGTCAGTATAATTTTTATACTTAAAAAAAGTCTTGACAGATGACTTTAGAACTGAAAATATCTGAATATAAACAATAGTTCAACACAAACTTTGAACTTATCCCTTTATACTTCGATATTTAATTTAGAACTTTAATATGTAAAACAAATGTTGACATTTGTTAATTTAATAATATTGTAAAGTTGGAGAATAACAAATTCTGCAGTATTTTTCCAACGATCATAGTGCAATTAAGCAGTAAGTTACCACCCTTTAGCCAGGGGTGAGACGGAACTACATGTAATACACCAACAGCCCGGTTATCGCATCCAAAGACTGCAGTTTCGTCTATGTTATGATCTCATCCATGCATCTTGCCCCTGGTTTAAGGGTGGCAACTTACTGCTTAATGCTTAAGCTTTTCCTTCAATCTACGGGTTGAACCGCCACATGGCTGTGAACTCTTACTGGTGAAATAAATTTACTTTAATTACCAGTTTGTTGACACTCTCAGCTTCAATGCCATGACATCCGCATCACCTCAGTTATTCACTGTTCCAGATTGCTAAGTCCATAACAAAAAAAAGAAACTACAGTCTCTGGATGTGATAACCAAGCTATTTGGTGCATTGAATGTAACCATTATGTAAGTTTAAAAGATTTTTGCTCATAAAACGTAACATCTCTCTTTCAAAAGGCTCGCACAATGAGGTTGTTTCCGTTAGTCAAAAGTACAACTTTTAGTCACTGAAGTTGATAGAATGAGCAAAAAAAAAAAAAATACATGGAGCGAGGAAAATATTTTATTTTCAAAAGGTTTATTTTGAATTATTTTTTTTAATATCCGATTTTTCAAACAAGGCGCGGTTTTTATGACATCACAAGTGATGCACTTTGGCGCGTATTCCATCGGCGAGCTGAACGCGTACGTTTGCTGTCTACTGCATTTCCACGTTATGATTATTCAGAAGCTAATTAAATATTGCCCTGTACGCTTGCTATGAACCGTATTGTTGCCAGCGCATGTGAGTAAACGTGTGAATTAAATACTGCGGTCAGCTTTAATGGTGAAAGGCATTTCATCATTCGTGATGTCATCATGTGCAGAAAGGTAAAAAATAAAATTGAATCTCCGCACCGAATATATATTTTTTAAATATTAAAATTTTTCAAATTATTGGAAAAATGGTCATATCCTATGTTTTTACGCATGCTTTTTCAGAAAAAATACTTTTAAAATTTCGGAAACGACCCCTTTGTGTATACTACACTTCTAATGCAATTTCCTCAACTTTAAACACGAACTTTTTCATTATCTAAAACCAGTTTTGAAAAGATAGGTATTTTTCGCACTTTCTTCTCAACCTTCTTACATAAGCAAAATCATTATCTCTAATATTATTTAAAAGAAACGAACCATAATTAACGAAGACAACACTAAAAAAGCAGATAAAGTCTTATTAGGTAACAATCTCGGCTTTCATTGAACTATATGAAGTGTAATTAATTACGAAGCTATTTTTTGTCATCTTCAACCATTAAAAGTGACATACGGTCCGTATTAACTTTTTTCTTCATCATGTTAAGTTATAATCCACTTAAGATTCTTACCTCAGTTTAAAATATTCTGCGAAAACTTAATTTATTTGCTGTTTTAGAAGAAAAAATAAGCATTTTTATAATCTAGTAATAAAAGTGAATTTAAAAAATCTGGAGGAATTTCCTTCAACAGTGTTTTGGATTTTTGTTCTTGTGTTTTTAAAATCAAGTAATGTATTTACTTATTTTGAGATTTAATTTTTCGTAAAATCAAAAAAGCGCAAATATAGACCCATGGAACAAAACGCAGCATTTCACCATCATGTTGACATAGTTTTAGAAAACGAGTTGATGTGTGTCTCACATGACTTCCTTTTACTTCAATTTAATGTCATTTTTTCATTATTGGTAATTTTAATGTTTCAATAGTTTACTCTCTAAATATCGCCAACAATGGCCAAATTGAAACCAGATTTAAAAAATTAAAAAAAACGCCAAATTTGTCGCCAAGTTGGCGACAAAACTTGGCGACCAAAAGACTGGCAATATATCGCCATGTGTCCGCCAAATTATAACAACATTTGAGTTTACATCGAAATTAACAATGATTTCCATTCATAAAGGGGCAAAAGACCCCCTCAGAAACACTCGAATGCCACCAAAAGAGGAGGTGCACAACTACACCTCACTAGGATTTTACGTACCAAATTTCAACTTTCTAAGACATACCGTTATTGAGTTTTGCGACATACTTGCGCACATCCGCACATAAGCATATACGCACATACATACATACGTACATACAGACGTCACGAGAAAACTCGCTGTAACTAACTCGGGAATCGTCAAAATGGATATTTCGCGAGTCTATATGTTCTTAGGCTGTTATCCACGTGTGGTCGAGTCGAAAAAAAAAAAATTCAACATTCATTCGGGGGTGAGCAAAATGGAAATTAAGGTCGATTTTTGAGTGAAAATTTTTTTGTGGATACAATACTTCCATTTTTGTAAAAGGAAATAAAAAATAATTGTTTCTTAAATATTATTAATATTTTCTGATTTTTCGTCAAAACAGAAACGTATGGTACTGGTTTTTTGAACTTTGTAGCTGAAATAGACAAAATGGACAAACCCCAGTATGATTTTTTAATTTTTCTTTTCTTTTTTTTTATGTTTTGTTTTAATGTTTTCTTTTACGGTATGATGACTTCTGCTGTTTTTTTTTCCTTCTTTGTCTGCTTGACTGTGCGGTCAATACCGGTATTCGGTACTTTTAAAACGTGGTACCGATTTACAAGTATTTGAAATTTCTCAAAAAATGTTTGAAAACATATTGTTTCGTTGCTATATTTTATAATTATGTACAAAAATTGTACTATTTTTGAAAACGTATAGTGAACAGATATGAAAAAGGAACAAATGTCATAATAAAAATCAATAATAGTAAAGAACATTACGCATCTGTTGCACTGTCTGTAAGCCTGGAACTCATTTTGTTAAAAAGTCTTTCTAAATTTACGCAGGTCAGTGGTACAATGCGCGATACACCTCCTCCAATTGTCTAGAAGAGCTTCAGCTGCGAGTGATTCAGTCTTTTGCGTGTTATTTTTGGATAAATCCTTTTGTGTTTCGTTTGTATTGTGTTTTTTTTTTCTTCTTTCCTAATTTATAGCTACACTCGTGGACAAAATTAAGAGATGGAAGGCATTTTCCGAAATATCTCGAGAAGAACTGAATAAAAATAAATGAAATTTGGTATGGATATAACTTATAGTATGACGATAGTGTGTGCATAGCAAAAATTAAAGTGCCATTCATTGGCAAGAGTTATTGCCAACAAACCAATGTGTACTGATTTTCAAGATGAAAGATAGCAATAAAAGTGAGGATTGTATGGTGTGTGACCGCCTCTAGTATGGTGTGTAGTCACCTGTGAGAGATAGACAGTATGCACAACTAATATGCATGCTGTTAATAAGAGAGCTAGGGAGTGCTTGTGGAAGACCCTCTCACTCTTCCACCGAAGCAGTTTTTAACTCCGAAATGGCACTGGGTGGGGGTTGGCGTATCGCAACTGCCCTCTCAAAAGCATCCCAAGCATGTTCAATGGAGTTAAGGTCAGGAGAATTGTCTGGCTAACCAATTCGATGAATATCTTCGATTTCCAGATAGTCCTCAGTCAGGACAGCAATATGTGGTCGCCTTTTTTTCTCTATAAAACGTATTTAGGGCCAATAGCAACCCTGAAAAGACGCATATAGGGTAGTAGGATTTTTGCCTGTACCTCTGGGCATTCTCGAAACAAACACATGTAAATATTTATAATTATTATTTTGCTGCAATCAGTTTGTAAATTTCTTTTAAATTATTATTACATAATGATTAATTATTTATTTAATTATTTTTTAAATTCTTTAATTACTAAATAAATGGCCAAAAATTTAGCCATACATAATATTTGCAAGAAAAACAAAGATAAAATATTTTCCTTTAACTAAAAACTGAAGTTTAGAATAGTTTTGAAATTCATCATCATACTCTGTATGAAGCTTAAACGCACTATACAACAAGAATAAACTTTACATAATAAAACATTCTTTGAATTGTTAAGTCTTATAAGATTATGTTTTGTCGATCCAGTGATTAGAATATGCAACTTTAAAATTTGACGGTGAGCAGAGTTATACAATTCGGAAAAAATATTTTCAAAATGACAGTTACTTAACAAGTCAAACTGACAAAGTATAGGTTACAAACCTTTCAATATAGTTGATATATACTTATATGCTTCGTTATAACGAGTTTTTCCTAAAAATATAATGCTCTTCCTGCATTTTTCAATCGCGTTCACTTGTGCCCCAAGCTTGTTCACATGTACCCCCCTACAGGGGTACATGCGAAAAATTGAAGACATTTTTTAAAAATTCCATAAAGTAAAGAAATATTATTTTTAAAAACCTGAAAAAAAATTAAGGCACAAAAAAAAGACTATTCAATCATGGAGACCCTTTTTCTGTGATAAATTGATAATATATTCTGAGAAATTAAGAAACGAAAAAAAAAGTTGCACATGTGCCCCCTTCTTTCCTTACACACCTGCGCAAGCGTTGTGCTGGCTTGGTTGAAAAATAAAACTCGAGTCATAAAATAAGACATTTAACAAGTCAAAAACATAAATTCAGTCGCGAAAAAAATCGTTCTTTTGCCCTCAAACATTACAGAAATTATTTCAATTCAATATTCCCGCAAAGAAACCATGTCCCAGAGACTAGAAAGTCGTAACTCAGATAATAAGCTCTATTGATGTTTGTGCCTCTCCTATTTTCTCTCGGGCGACAAGTTTCGATTCCTTTTTCCAGAAAAGAAGTTACTTTGGAAGAGAAATGTCAGACTTAAGCGTGGAGAAAAGACTCAAATCAGGGGAAATTGCGCTAGTTGGGAATACAAAACCAGAACAACGGTATTGAATTTCTTGGCGGGAATATGTCGGTTCCGCTTAACGTTGCCAAGGAGAGAAAATGCTTAGCGGGTAATAACTAAGACAGCATATTTTCAAGAAAATGAATAGAAGAGAAAGGGAGTTTTAGAACGTTAAACATGATAGCTAGAAACTAGGCTTAAATCTCCTTGCCCACAATTATTTAAGTATTATGAATTTTTCTTTCTTTCTTTTTTTATTATTTTATTTATTTGTTTATTTATTTATTTCTAGTATATAGCACCCACACGGCTTTGCCCGTAGTAGAAAATTAAAATGTCTTTTGGTTCGCCTGTATATTTACGAATAATGTATGATGAGCTTCTCGTCAATTTGCTTGCCCATGTTACGGTTCCACGTTATGATAACTTATTAGTTTACTCGTCCATCTTATGATAATTTTGCTCGGGAAAATGTTCTTAAAACTAGAATAGAAAAAAAAAACAAAATCAATTGTTTTTTAAAATCGCTTTGAGTTGCACACCCCCATGCTACAAATTAATTCTGTGCCAAATTTCATGAAAATCGGCCAAACGGTCTAGGCGCTATGCATGTCACATAGATCCGGACAGGGAGACTTTCAGCTTTATTATTAGTAAAGATTTCTAATTTTTAGTTACTTATTTTTTGTATTAAATATTCATTTATGTATTTACTTATTCACTATTTTAAATTTGTATTTCTTAATTTTATTTGAGCAATCACGATTGATTATTGTTCTCACTTGACCGTCCTTGATGTTGTGGTTCCTTTTTCATCTTGGACCAGGAGCCTCTGCAGCACCGCCGCCCACCGGCGCGGTTCCTCTGGTCCTGAGCACTGTCCCCCAGAATCTACTTCTGCTGGGTGGTGGCGTCCATGTCCTACACACGCATGCTCATACACATACACACTCACACATGCGCGCGTGCCTTTACACACATACAGTCACTTACGTGCACACACGCAAGCATACACACACACACACACACACACACACACACACTCAACTATACACACCCAGGAGGAGGGACATGCTTGAGGGGGGAGAGAGCCGTTTCTAGAAACAATAACTGTAATGAGTAGGGTCTTGTCGCAACTCGTGATTGCGAAAAACATAATTTGAATTCAAAGTTTCAGAATTGAAATTAGAGTTGACTGGGGGAAGTGGGTCACAGGTCTTTTTTTTTATTATTATTTTTTTTTTACTTTATTTTTACTTAGGGCAAAAGGAGGCACATGTTAACATTTTTGTTTTTCATTTCTTTATTTTTCAAAAAATATTAATTTCTCAAAGCAAAAATCTCTCCATGATTGAATGAACTTTTCTTTGTGCCATGGATTTTTTGCAGATTAAAAAATGTATACAGTGGCTCCCAAAAGTGTTCGTACACTTTTAAATTTATTAGTAAAACCAAAATAACGTGAAACTGAATTCGGATATGAAGTCCAATATTTTTTTACATCATTCCTATGTCATCTTTACTAATAATGAAGCTGAAAGTCTCTCTGTCTGTCAGGATCTCTCTCTGTCGGATCTCTGTCTGTCAGGACCTCTGTGACGCGCATAGCGCCTAGACCGTTTGGCCATTTTCATGAAATTTGGCACAAAATTAGTTTGTAGCATGAGGGTGTGCAACTCGAAGTGATTTTTCGAAAATTAGATGTGGTTCTTTTTCTATTCCAATTTTAAGAACAAAAATATCATAAGATTGACGAGTAAATTACGAAATTATCATAACGTGGAACCATAACATGGGCGCAAGTTAGTTGGCGAGAAAATTCACCATACATCATTTGTAAATATACAGGCGAACCAAAAGACCTTTTAATTTTCTATCACGGGCAAAGCCGTGCGGGTACCACACTTGTTCTAAATAAAACCCTGTATTTTTTTTTTTCAAAATATTGACGATCTTCTTTTTGAAATTGGTCAAAACACGAAGAGACATAGAAATAATACGTCACAAAAGTCATCGCACACTCAAACATATTCAAATAAGCTTATGATTAAAATTATCATATGTCGTTTTTTATTATTTTTGCATTGTGTTGACCCTCAAAAGTCTTTTAGCTTTATTTTTTGCTTAATTATTCATTAATGTTGTACTTGTTACTTTAAAATGGCTGGTATTCGTAAGACACTAAACACCATTCGAAATTTGAATTTGTTCCTCACAGTAGCGGTAAATTGGTTTGAAATGTCTCTAAATTAGTTAATTTATTCCAATCTGTAGTAAAGTGCTTGATAAAACGCTTTGAAGAAAAGAATCGTACCGAAAACAAGGTAAGAAAAATTCAACCGGCAAAGTTGACAAAGCGTGATCAGAGATTTACAGAAAATAAACTTATGAAAAATACACATTTAAGTGCTGTAAAAGTTCCTGTGTAGTTAAATGACAATTTAATTTTCACCTAAAATTATTTCCCAAGTTCTCTGATTAGCTGGATTAATTGGAATCTCTTCCCGCGGAAATTTTCTTGGCCGTGCGAAGAACAGAAAGCTTACGCGTTTTGTCTCAAAATCAATGATAAATAATCTCAAAACGCTTTGAAATAACATCTTACTTACAAATAAATATAAATTCAACATTTTTGGTTAAATTTTTGTATAATTGCAAATAGAAGAAAATTAATTAGGGACTTAATCTTAAGAATTTAGTTGGACCAGTTAATCAGGACGGTAAAGGTGCTCTTGTGTGAGGGTGCATATCAGCATCAGGACTTGGTAGTTTGGAATTTTTTGATGAAATAATGAATCATGCTGTTGGTTTAAATATTTCAAAAACCAATTTTACACTCTTAGCCAAAAATTTGGTTAGCGGAAACAATTTTATTCTACGGAATTGAACCACACGGTTTTCAAAGTTTGCGTCTAATGCCTCAAAAATTGTCCTAAAGTTTAGAAAATACGCCTTCAATTTCCAGATTTGAACTTAATGTAACATGTTTAGAGATATCTGAAGGCTAGATTACGAAAATACGGCTGTGAAACGAAAATAGAGCTAGAAACAGTAAAACTCGAAGTGTGGTTAAACACTTGCTCAGAAATTATGCAAAAAAATAAAAAAAAAAAGGATGAAATCTATTCCCAGACGTTTAAAAGGTGTTGCTGATATTGCACGACATTCTACTAAATAATAACTCAATAAAAAGTTAGATTTATATACATTTTTATAGTGTACGAAGACTTTTGTGAGATAAAATTTCAGGCACTTCTTGGTTTTTTGATCTTTAAAAAATTAAGCTTTAATATTAAAAAGAAAAATCATGTAGTTTTGTTGAAAATTCATCATGGATCTTTCAATTAATTACCTATTCCGAAATATTAATTCTAACCAATGGATATTGTCCTATTTCATTTAAAGTCGTAGGTGTACGAACACTTTTGGGAGCCACTGTATATTTCTTTACTCAATGGTATTTTTAAAAAAATGTTTGCAGTTGTTCACATGTAAAAGTATCATATTTTAAAGGAAAAGTCTTCAATATGAAAGATATACTTGTAACCTGTACTACTAATCCTGTAATACCCTGTTTCAATTGTACAATAATTGTTCCACTAAGAAAATATTTTTTCCGATGTATATAGCTGCTCACTGTCAAATTCTAAAGTCTCGTAGCCTGTTCTGAAAACTGAATAAACTAGAAAATACTTACATGACTACATAATACAAATAATTTTTTATTATGTAAGAGTTAGTCTATATACATAGATTCATCTATTGTTTGACGATGTATTTTAAAATGATTTTGAACAAATTTTTAATTATATGAAAATAATTTGTGTCTTTTTATTTCCATTTTATTACTTTGTGAGTATTATAATTATAACACTAAATTATTGATCCACTATTTAGTAACATTTAAAAAGTTAAAACATAAAAATTATAAACATAAATAAATACATATTTAATAGTATTAACAACAAATAACAATAAATTTACTAACTGATTATAGGAAAATAATAATTATAAATATTTACACATTTTTTAACACTTAAAATACCCTACACTAATAATAATATTACGGAGAGCGGCTATGGAAACTGTTCCCTTGTTCCCTTTGATGTTGTGTTCACAAGTGACCCATCCTCTACTTCAGAGCTAACTCGCAAAAATAATGAATTTCTAATTTAATAAAAAAATTTAAACATTGTCATAAATTTACTTCAATTTTCATACAATGGTTCGAAATACTTAGATTTATATTAACAGTTAGTTTTCAAAATGGTATCACGTGAAGGATACAGTGATTAAATTTTTTCAACCCCTTCTAAAATAAAGTTGCCACCATAGAAACAATACATGGCTCACTGATCTCAATGTGTGTCCAAGAGTCTCAACTGGTATTGTCCTTATTTGAGAATTTTTCCAGATTTTTGCTTGAAGTGATCTTAGTAAAACATACCATGTTCACATGTGCCCCGTGTTCACATGAGCCCCCTTTTCCCCTACTTATTTTTGTTTATTTATTATTTTTATTTTTATTTATTTGTATATTTTTATTTGTATATTATTATTTATATATCTATTTTTGTTTACTTATTTTATTTATTTTTATTTCTTTATTTATTATGTATTTTGTTTATTTTATTATTTATTTATTTATTTACTTATTATCTTTTTATAGAGTTGGAAGTTGAAGAGCATCGGGTGTTATTTTTATCTTTGCTTTCTATGCAACAATGAACAAATTTTACTGCTGTTGTTTTGGTTAGATGAGCATGGCCAAAAACAGTACGGTGATTTAGGGCAACTTTGAGGCATGCCGGTTAACTTTGCGCCACTTTAATTTTTCTTTTAGTATAATCAATTGAAAAAAAAGACCCAATGCTACACTCTCTTGCCAAAAATCTGAACTAAAATTTTTTATCTTTATTTTGCAAAAAAAAAAGGTAATGTTTGTACAGCTCATTGCATCATTCAATAATTCTGAAGTTATTATTTGGACGCTATTTTTGAACTCGTTGAAAGTTCTTTTCCTATGTTTTTATATTATGCGTAATATTACAAATGATAGAAGTCTTGAACAGTAATATGCAAAGTGCCTTAAAGACAATATAGCTTAAAAATGAGCTAATAATTCATTGTAAATGGATTTTATAGTTTGTATTTCTGATTTTTGGATAACAGTAAAATAAATTTAGAGAATTTCTGTTTTATAAATACAAATACAACAATATTATTCAAATACAATGTGGGAAGTTCTTAAGATTAGTAAAGTTAATAAAGAAACTATCTCCAAGATACTCTGAATCACTTTAGTATTTCGAATATCATTTGTTCTCTATTTTATTATTTCATCAGAGTAGATTACAGTGGTTTAATTTTTTTTTTTTTTTTTTTACTTTTTTTTATATACAAAACTGAAGTGTGTTTTGGTTTTAAAAAGTTTTAGCAAATAATTTTTGTCCCTATTTATAGTTTTGTTCTTCATACGTATTGCATTTTTGGCAGTTATTCTTCTAAAAATTCTTTTTTTCTTTTTTTTTTCAAGTTTTATCTGTATCTCTTCAATCTTGACTTTAGGCATGACTAAGATAACCATATGGTCCCGTTTTGATCGGGACAGTACCGTTTTCTGAAAGCAAAGAGTAAAAAATAAAAGAAAGAAATGCAAGAAACTTGAGCACATCTGAAAAAAATATAGAGGGGCGATCAAGTTAGTCACCATGAGTGAAAAAACAACAATGACCAGCCGAGCAAAGTAATCATGATAACCACGCGATTAGTAAATCAGTGTGTTGAAAATGGTTACCATACTAGGCAAATATTTGCCAATTTGGCTTTTTTTTTAAAAATAAATCACAGTTGGCAAACTAAAAGAATATCAAAGCTGCAATTATTATGCCCTGCAAAATTTGTAGGCAAAAATACGGAGAATGTCCTATAATTATTCAAGCGTGTTTATACGATTGGAGCTTTTACAATTATAGAAAAGTGGTGCAGTTCTCGCACAGGTGAGCTTTTTTCTACTAATTTCAAGTGTGTCTATTGAAATTCGGGGCACCATTCATCTTTTTAATCTTTTCGTTTCTATTTGTAACTCGTGGTACTCGCACGGCTTTGCCCGTAATAGAAAAATTAAAAGGTCTTTTGGTTCGCCTGTATACTTACAAATAATGTATGGTGAATTTTCTCGCCAATTGGCTTGTACCCATGTTACGGTTCCACGTTATGATAATTTCGTATCTCGCCAATTGGCTTGTGCCCATGTTACGGTTCCACGTTATGATAATTTCGAAATTTACTCGTCTATCTTATGATAGTTTTGTTCTTAAAATTGGAATAGAAAAAGAACCACATCGAATTTTCGAAAAATCGCTTCGAGGTGCACACTGCACACCCCCATGCTACAAACTTTGCGCCAAATTTCATGAAATCGACCGAACGGTCTAGCCGCTATGCGCGTCACAGAGATCCAGACATCCAGACATCCTCCAGATATCCAGACAGAGAGACTTTCAGCTTTATTATTAGTAGAGATAAACACAAGCCGTTCAAAAATTTTAATTTTTTTTATTACTAAGAATACTTACTTACATTTACTAAGCATACATACTTACATTTTACTAAGCATATTCATAAAATTGTAAAATTTCCCTTTTAAGAAAAAACATTTCTGGGTACCTTAGTCATGTTTCTTAAAAAACAAGCTTTTCAGTTTTAAATGCTGCGATACGTTTTTTATCATTCCGTATGAAAAATATGTAGTTGGCCAAACCTAATCCTTGCAGCGTACGTATGATGTGATTAGGATCTTCGTAGACTTAACAGTGCTTCAAATTAGCTTTGGTCCAACTACAGTGAATCTCGAAATGAAATTTATGAACCACACATTTCTCTTGAGCACGGAATCATGTAGCTTCTTACTTAATAAACTAAATCGTAAATTTATTTGCTGGAAAACTCCACAGCTCATTTCATAGAAAATATAATTCTAAAGTTCACTTCATAGATACATGTTCCTGAAGTTATTTCTTTGTTTGTGGAAAACATATTATATATAGCTTGTTTAATCGAAATTATAATTCTGATCCCAAGTTCATTGTATAGGAATAGTTTCGAAATTCATTTGATAAAAAATGCAAGTATCAAAGTCATTTGAAGATTTATGTTCTTTAGGTTTCCTACAAAAAATATTATTCCTGCATAAAGGGGGGAAAATCGAATAATTGAGAAGTAATTAATTTCTAGATAAAATATATTTTACGTTTTATTTAATTTTAAACTACACGTTACTACACAAACTATAATGAAAAAACATTTTAACTGAGGGCCAGATTCAATTTTGATGATTTGTTTAACGGCTCCAAGGGTAAGTAAACGACAGATATTCTCCGAGAGTTCCCCTTCATAATCATTATAGTTTTGTTCAACGGAAAATATTTTTCTAGTTCATTATTTTCTATAATTAGCTTCAATTATTAAGCACACAAAAAGTTAGAAAACCAAGGCAATACGCAAGCAAAAATTTGTACATTAAAAATTTTATTACTTCCTTTTCATTTTAAACGACTTTTATCTTTGACGCTGCTCCTGCAAATAAAGAAGAAAATATCGTCATCGAATGTTATGATGACATAAATCTTCTGTTCTCAGATATGTAAAAGTCCGTTCAATTTTTATTTATATCGTTTTTCGATTTAATCGAAACACACGTCATTGCTTTTGTTGTACAAATCTACCATTTTTTTACGTTACTGGTTGACTTTCTGCAAAACTATATAAATCATAACTGTTTTTGATTTAACTAATTATTCGAAGTATTTTTTTACACTTCATTAAAATTTTTGGAATTATACATTGCTTTTATCACATTTAAACGGCATAAATTACGGGCTAGTAGTTCTACAAATGAATATTTTTCAAAGCTCTAGATTTTGCATCAAATGTCTCGTATATATGACTAACATAAGACTTTATATTATATTCGTTATTCAGTTAATGTCTCATGTTTGGATTAAAATCATGTTGAGCATAAGCAAATCACCTGTCATTGCTGCCATTTTTTTCTCGGGAATAACAATAAAATGGCTAACTCATATTCGAAACTAAAAAATCGACATTTATTTTTATGTGAATTTCATTACAACCTTTTTAGTCATAAACGTTTTATTTTTAAAAAATATTTTAATTTCCTCAAAGGATTTATTAACAATTTACATTTTGTTAACAAATCTTTGTTGGAATGAACATTTTTAATATTTCAACGTTTTCCATTTTTAATTTAACTTCTTACCTTTTTTTAAGTGGTGTTTTTTTTTTCTTCAGGTCTGATGCTCTCTCGTTGTTTTTTTCCATCTATTTTACTTTTGTCCCTTTCGTTTTCATTTTTTGGTCAAATTTGCTCTCTATTCGTTTTGTACAATTTTAAGCTATTTTAGGCCAAACGATCTCTTTCAGTTAACGTCTTGTATATTTTTTACATTTGTCCTTTTGCTATTTATCCTTCGGATTGATTTTATTTTCATGTAGTAGAGTACGGTCACCCAATATGACGGAAGCCTAATATGGCGCACCCGTGTAGTTTTTATACATGCATTTGACATCTACGAAAAATGTGGGAACTAGTTGTGCAATAGTTTATTCTTTGTGTTGACCATAAACAGCAGTCTGAGCTGCCATTGTGTACATAATAGGTGCTTATTCCTTTTTTAGTACCGATTTTTTACAGTGCTACACAATCAGATTACTCTCTTCTTATGCGTTGTTAGTTAGTAATAATTTTGTTTTGGCACACATTAAATGCTTTTTCAGTACTGTATATAATTAATATCTTGAGTCTTTTTTGCTTAGTGCAACCAATTGGAAATTAATTAGACTATTTAAATAATTTGGTCTTCTAAAGAAATATTAAATGTGCCTGTGCCCTATAAAATATAAAAATCCGTCAATCTAAATATTTTATACGCAGAAAAAACTTAAAATAAACATAAGAAAAGCTTTGCTGAAACACTTATAAGAGTTATTTAATATCGCACACAATTTCTTTGAAATTAAATTGTGCTGGCAAGTTAAGAAATTGTGACTAAGAATGTTTCTTTAAGACATGTGTATCATCTTTCTACTTTACAATACAATGTTTACTCTGAAGTCAAGAATGTTTCCATTTTCTTTTGCTACGTGTGTTAGAAAAATAGGGAATAAAACTCAAGAAACGACTCAGAAGTCCTTTGCTATTTCCCAACAGTACTGTCAACATAATATTTTTTTTCCGTATCTTTTTTAACTCTTCTTGTTTCAGGAATAATTCTAAGCAATGTTTGCTCCAAAACTAAGTTCTGTGACTTCGAAGAGGAGCAGAAACAGTTACAAAGCGAGACAAATGGGTATCACGAAAAACTTAAAACGATATCGTGGACTCATAATCTGCTTTCGACAAACATATACTGTAACGATCGCTCTTGGCATCACGAAGTTTTTAATAAAGTAAAGTTCCGGCGCAATCTATATTTATTACTGGTTTGTTGTGGAAGTGAGAATAACAGTTTTCTTTAACTTATTTATCAATCTCTTGAATTATTTTTAAAGTTTCTGACTTTTCAGTAAGTTCAGTTCATTGTGTATATTTTTCCTGCAAAAAGAAAAGGTGGTATTTACTCTATTGAATCGTCAACTAGGGATCAATTTGGATAGTAACTTAGGTGAAAACGCAAAGCAAAGTTTTAAATTAACAAGATACTTGAACTTGAGCACCGTAATTGATTAATGTATTGACAAGTAGGTATCACGATAAACTTGAAACGATATCGTGGGCTCATAATCTTTTTTCGACAAACATACACTGTAACAATTTTGTTTAACATCACGAAGATTTGAATAGAGCTAAGTCACTAATTCCGGCGCAATCTGTATTTATTGGTTTATTGCTTAGGTGGATATTAAAGTTAACTATTCATTTTCCTGTAAATTATTTACCAATATCTTGGTGTATTTTGGACGTCACTGACTTTTCATCACTGACTGTGTATTATTTCGTCACTGTGTATTTTTTCTTTAAAAGGAAAAAGCGGTATTTCGTCAATAAAATCGTCAATTATTCAGTTTATTCAACTCAATCAATTTACTGTGTATTTTTCCTGCATAAGGAAAAGAAATTATACTTCTTCAACTGGATCGTCAACTAGAGATCATTTTGGATCGTTAGGGGAGACCGGGGCAGGTTTTCGCGCTTTTTTTAAATTATTTTTTATATTTTTTATTTATTTACTTAGGTTTGAAAAAACTGTACTGCACCATTCGGAGAAACCTTGACTTTAACGTGGAATTACTTAAATCAATTAATTAAGCTTTATATTACAGAAAAATAGTTTTAAGTGTCGTTATGTCACGTGCGAAAATGTGTCCCGTGACCGGGGCAAGTTTTCGCATAGCTTATTAATAGACAGGGGCAAGTTTTCGCATGCACTTATATCAATATAATTTAGGAAATCAAACAAAATATTTTCAAGGTAGGTTATTGATTTTCAGTAAACTTACATCTAAAAAATTCATCACCAAATAGGCTACTTAATAGTTTTAATACATGTAGGACTGTTAAAAACACTAAACGTCATCGTCACTGTCACAATTAATGCATACAAAGAACATAGGGTTTCCTTTGATGCAAGACTCGTGGGTCCATCTTTTGCAATGAGTGCACTTAATCCATCTCTCTTTGGATTTAGATTTACTGTACAATTCTAAGCAGTAAATGCAAGTATAGTCTTCTTCCTCTTCATCACTTGATTCTTCATTTTCTTCGGGCTTGTTACGTTTTCCAATTTGTCTCTTAAATAATTATTCTCTAAGAGTCTCTTATATTTAACTCTTTTATACATTTTTCTTATCTTTCTTTTCATTCTCATTTTTCATTTGTTTTCTCTGCTTAGCTTGTTGCTGCTCTAGTCTAAACTGCTCTTTGACCAAAGTGTCGGTCAAAATGGCCGACTTTCTCTTTTCTTCCTTTGCCGGTCTGTTTTCTCGGACCCGTTTTTTCCAGAGGTCTCACTTCTTCTGGGGTGGGACAACCTACGTTTGGCTGTGTTAGAACTTGAGTACCAGCCTCTTCGTGCTGCCTTGTTATAGGCTTGTACACCTCAGCCAACACTGGGGCAAGCCTGTCGATGAAATAGGCTGGCATGTAGTCGGCATCTGTAAAGATATATAGGTTCAAGGGAAAAATCCCTGACACCCTGAAGCCAGAAATTATATTGTTTGGCGTTAAAGCCAGAGGCGTTGCTGTTGAGATAATTGATGGAACATCATATATTTTCATAGGCCTTTTTTTGTGCAAACCCAAGCATCACAGGCGGTATTGACGTGCTTCTTCAATGGCCCATACACGCTGCGATCCAACGGCTGAAGCTTGTGGCTGCAGTGAGGCGACGGGGCACGTTTTCGATGCAAAAATATGTCCCATTTGGTGGTCGAAAACGTGTTCCGTCGCAATGTTTTTCCTTTAACTTCACGCAGACGGTCAAAAAAAGAATTTTATGGACGAACTATCACATCACTGGTAACTCCTAAATGTGCTCTTTCGAAATTTTACAATAGAAAAAAACTTAAGACGTATATGTTTGTTTTTAGTTTGAATGAGGTCATCAAAATTTACTTACCTGTATAAAAACAAGTGAAACTGACGTTACGCAGCGATGTGAACAGCCATCCAACTGAAACTCTCGTAGTTGTCGTCTAGTGGCGCAGCCTTTCAAATAATCTGGTCGGTGCTTCGCTCTACCGGCTCGCTAACGAGTTAAAGTCAAATCGAAAACGTGCCCGCGCGAAAACCTGCCCCGGTCTCCTCTAATTAAGTGAAAATGCAAAGCAAGGTTTTTGATTTTGTATGTGTGTGTGTGTGTGTTTTTTTTTTCTTCTCTATTCGTTGTTAATTGTTTGTATGTTGTGCTCATTTTATTTTGTGTATTTTGTACTGTTGTGCCTCTTACCTTCGGGCCCTATGTGATACTATGTGGTGCATAGGGAGTTTCTTTTTGTGTCTAATAAAAAAAAATATATATATATATATATACATGAATTTGAGTACCATAGTTGTATTATATTTGCTGTTCATAATTCCATACATTTGATGCACAGAAACTCTTACCAGTAGAGCAAGGTTGGTCAACTTTTGACCTGTTTGATGGTACCACAACTTTTTGCAATAGCTTCTGTAAAATTTTTCGTTTGCAACGAACTTAACCGTCTTCTAAACAGGGCCTTTTTTTTCTTTCTAAAGGAAACGAGCGCACAAACAGAGTTATAACCACCAACTGCTGATCTGAGGACATGAGATGCTGTTGCAATTAGATGACGTATTGATTCATAGTTGACTAATAGAATCGAGTGACGATTCTATTTTCAGTCAAGTGTTTTGTTGTCAACCTGATTTTCATAAAACGCTTTAAAGTGTAAATTCCATTTTTTGTTAACTTTTGGAATCGCTTTTGGAAATCGAGGAAAGTTCCGCTGTATCTCTGCTAATATTTGTGATTCTTTCCAAATCAGAATTCTTTTGCGACATATATAGTTGTTGATTTTCAAAAATGAATGACAAGCCCGTTATTTGTGGTTAGTGAAAAATTGTAAAAGTTACAAAAATTTATTTTATTACTTAGACATAAAGGTTAAAAACTTTAAGTTTGTCCAAACAAAGCTTTCACACAGAGCTTCTTTTCCCTCAAAATAGCTCAATAATTTAAAACCATTGTTTTTAACATCCCTCAAAGTAGAAGTGAGCGGAAAAGGCATTAAACTGCCATAATGTTCTTAATCCTCTCATATTTTTAAATAAAATTGCTTAAATGAGAAAAGAAAATGTTAGAAAAATCTTATGATGGAAATCATATTACCGATGCGCTTAAATCTTGATTGAAAACTACTATACAAACTACTATACAGGCACATTTTACAAATCAATGAACAAAGAAATATTTGTCCAATGCGATGCAAAACAGCACAACTCTGAATAAAACATACATAAAAATTTTCCTCCTGCAGTCACACTGAATGTGCCGCCTATTATAAAACTTATTTTTTCTGCACACTGTATGAGTGAATACACGTTTGAGGGAGAAAAACGGAAACGACAAGCAGCATTAGGAAATAAAAAACGGTTTTTCCCTGATAATATGTCAAGATGACATGTGGAATGTTGCTTTTTCTCCCAGTTGACTTCCTTCCTCTTTCCTTTCTTAAAGGAGAATTTGCTCTTTAAAGAGAAAAGGCCCAAAAGTTTTATGTTATTTTCAAAATAAGTGGAAAAAAATAGATGGGTATAAAAAAGGGTTTCTGGAGATTTTCAGGAGTACACTTTATTTTTCTTGCTGAAATATACTTACTTTTATCTAAACAGTTGAAGTTTAAGTGAATGTTATGAGTAGCGTTGAAAAGGTATTTCTGAAAAATTGTAATTTGATATAAGGAAAAATAAATTTACTTGTCTAGAGGTGCCTTTTAAGATAATACATTTAAACCATTTCTAAAAAAAAAATTAGAATTATTTATTCGATTCATCTTTCTTTTTTTTTTAGTTCAATCGGTAATAGTTTTCTACACCATTTTATTTAAAACCGCTTCCATAATGATAGTTAAAATTCTTCTTTCTAATTCTATACATTTTTATCTAGTTAATGCAGTTTACTTTCTCGATCATGGCTCCAACATTCCCACAATCCTCCTTTTCAATCGTTTCTCCATAATCCCCTTACAGCAGAACTCCTTTATCAACCAAATTTACACAATTCTATGTAAAATCGCTCGTTGTGTATCCTCCTACGCATTTTGACTGATAGTAAGTATCGAAAGTAAAACTAAATAGTTGACCTAAAATTTATTACTTAACACGTTGTACCCCTTATAAGGTCACTTGTAGTTGTAATAAACTTTTTTAAGCACGTATTTTTTTTTCTTTTTTAAGTTTAAAACCTACAATTAGATCCATGTTACTAGGTGTAAACGAGTCGCCAGCTAGACAAAACTGAATGCATTAGATGAACACATGTGTATTTAATTTAATCTATATTTTTGATTTTAACTAATCCTGATTCCAGTTGGTAGATTTTCAAGATGCGGAAAAATGTCAGCATCCATGTCGCATGATTATGCGGCATGTATAAGAGCATTCGTTTGAAGTTGAATATACTCGGCAAAATTCAATTACTAGTACGTTTTCGAAGAAAGCTCAAATGCTTCCATCCAGCTGAAAAACTGAGCATCAAAGTTCGGTCGCAATGGACATCCGCCGATAGAGGTGACACGAAAAAAAATTCAACTCAGAACCTAAAATATCTTTTTCAAAACTACTACGAGAGTAATTGATCCCAACTCAGCATCAATTACCCTTCCTTATCCGAAAAAGAAGTAGACATTGTCAAGGTCAAAGATCCACATTATAAACAAATAACCAAAGAAATATGTTTGATCACAATTATAAGGCTCTGAGTTGTACGCTTAATTAAGTTAAAAAACAAGTTTAATTTTTACTTGGAGAAAGAACTCAACTCAGAACCTGAAATATATTTTTCAAAACTACTTCGAGAGTAATTGACCTTAACTCAGCATCAACTACCCTTCCTTACCCGAAAAAGAGGTAGACATTGTCAAGGTCAAAGATCCACATTGTAAACAAATAACCAAAGAAATATGTTTGATCACAATTACAATGCTCTGAGTTGTACACTTAATTAATTTTTAAAAACAAGTTTAATTTTCTTCACGAATATAAATTTACTTCTTTATTTCCTTTTGAATTTTATGACAAAAACGATTATAAAAGCTGTTCGTACATACTGGCTTCTCTCATCCTCAAATAATGAAATAGCAAACATTCATGCCATTTAAACATAAGTAAGAATTTAGAAACATCTGGAAATAAGAAAATTTTTTAATAAGTAGACAGTTTCGGAAGAAGATTTGCGTGCTGAAATATCATCACGCAGTAATTTGTTTTTGTGCTTCTTTCAACCTAGAAAATTTAGAAAAGAGATAAAGGAGTAAGAACTATACCCGTGAAGAAGATTTTTACTCAAATATTAAAGTGCATCTGGGAATTCCGAGTTATTTTTCTTTTCTTGAGTTTAAGGCTCTTTTACACAAAAGTGTAAGATTTATACACTCTCTTCATCTACGAAGGTTTTACTTATAAATATATATGTTTGAAAGAAGCTTTTTTTATTCCTTTCTTAGTCAAAAAAGATTCTCAAATCTCTTTAAAAAGTTATAGTTGATACTCGCTCTTGACTTTGTTGGATAAGGAATATTTGGAAGAAATCAAATTTAAGGGAAATATTTGTTGAAGTCAGTCTTTTTAACTGTTAGTTTGTTTGCTGTGAATTGTTGTCTAATTATTTATTTATTTATTTATTGTTGTTTAGGAAGATAACAATGGTTATTCTATTGTCCGTTAAACAATTGGAATTATTCATTAAATGTCACGTTTGTGGCGAATTTCACTATACGTCTAAATTAACTATAGCAAGTGCGATTTTGTGTCGTTTTACTGAATGAAAATGTGTACCTTTTGAGTGACTGGAAGATACACTTTTGGACTTTTTTATCACATAGGTTTCAAAAAATGTTGCTATGAGTACAATAGGTGTAAAGTCAAATTTGGCAACTTTTTTCAATCTTACGCCATGCATTTAACTATTTAGGCAGTGCAATTAATATTCTTTTCAACTTTGATTCTCTTCCATGCCATATCTGTTTCATTAGATTTTATTTTCTTTCCTTTTTAACGTTTTCATCGTTCTCTTAAGTAAAATGTAAAAGTCTATTAACAGTTTTATATGTTTGAACTAAAACGGTATTATGATATTAATAAAGAAAAAAAAAAGTAATGCTGTTTTTGCTGTTGAGGCATATTTATGTTGCGGTTTTTCCCCGCTTCTCTAAATTTTGCATGTGTACTTCAACTACTTGCGTTTCCAAAATCTGTCACCATTTTCTTACAAAGATTAGCTGCCGGTTATCACAGTAGAATGTAGTCAACATGCCGTTCGATCGCCTGCCAAATTCCTAAAATTGATTTTTTAACGTTATCTCACACTGCTGCCTATAGTCTACACACTAAACTGTAACCAAAGAAAATAATTATGTTACACTATTTATCTTAAATTGAAGGACTACCGATATCTATAGAAAGTTTCTGGTGTTTAAGTATCTGTATTTGCGAAAGTTTCAAACAATAATGCATAAAACATAGTTGCGTGTGCTTTTTGTGGATTACTTTAAAAACATTACAAAAATAAGAGTTAAAACTGTTATTACAAAACTTTTTTATATATATATATTTTTTTTTTCTTTCCTTGGTTATTAGTATAGTGTTTATTTCCCTGTTTACTTATTTTTCTTTTTCTTCATAAATTAGTAAATAACATATAAAAATTCAAAAGTGATTCTTTTGTTTTCATTTTATTCAACTATACTTTATTTACTTTTTTCGTTATTATTACGAATCCACAAAACCAAATAAATCAAAGGTTCTGAGTTTTGAAGGTTAAAAGAAAATTTTTATAAGTAATATTTATCATCAAAATATGGTAGAGTCATAAACATTTTCCCACACTGGAAGATGTTTGCGATTCATACTTAAAAGTATGAATTTTGCAATTGCTTTAACTATATCTTTACTGTTTTAAATGCATTGAAAAAAGTAGGAAATAAAGTTTCAGCTTGTTTTGTATTTGTATGGTTAGTTAATGCCTAAGAAATTTGAGATAAAAACACATAGTGAACCACATCGTAGAATTACATGTTGTAGAGAAGTATATCTTTTTTCCCCCCTAAATAAAATCATCAACTCTGTACCTCAGAGCCAGAAAGATGTTAGTCCAAAAATTCCGATTTTCTTTTTATTAGTGCATTGTTATATAGAAGTCTATTCAGCATACAGCCATGTGAACGTAATTCTAAAAAACTTTTTTTTTTTCTTCAATTTTTAACCAGGGTTAAAAGAGCGCGCGTCCCATCCTTTGCATGAGCTAGAACAGGGGTCTCCAACCTTTCTAACTCAAGTGCCAAATTGAACATCCTTGAAGGCGAGGCGGACCAACAATCCATCAATATTGGGTCAATTGATTTTGTCAATGTTCTCTGCCCCCCCCCCTCCCCCGCCCACCCAGATTTTTTTTTTTTTTTTTTTTTGAATAAGCGTTCAATAGTATGGGCGCAGCCAGCATTCACGTTAAGGAGGAGCAAACCAGGATTCAACAAGATGGCGACTTTTAGCTGCCTCCTCATGCAAAAAGATAGATATCAAAAGTTATAAGACCGTAAAAGTTTTAGACTGATTTTGAATCAGAAGAAGGACGAATGTGGGCGGATCAAGTGATCTCTCCCGAACATTGTTCCGAATTGAAGCTTAAAAATGCAGTTTTATCTAAACCTGGTCGACGGAGAGGTTTCAGAGTCCATCTAAAAAGGAATTTTCAAAATTCACATCAAAATTCGCATTTTTAGGCAATGTTAGTAAAATGAAGGGAAAGAGAGGTAGCTATTTATTCCACCAATTATTTTTCAAAAATGAAACCAATTTTAGGTTCTCTATGGAGACGTCAAAGACTTTAACCCTTTCAAATTAATTTTAAAAACTCAATTTTAGACTATCTTAGGTGATTTGTGATTTTAAAGAAATGAAAATTTAGATGCTCTCCTCGGACACTTTTTTTGAATGACGTTCTAGAAACGCATTTCTGGACATCTTTACTAATGTTAGAAGAATAGTCAGATTTTTGGAGCTGTCATGGATTTTTTTTTTTTTTTCCGAAGTTTCAAAAACACAATTTTAAGCAATATGCAATATACATGTATGCTGAGACGTTTCGAGAAGAATTTGGTGCCTATTCCTGAAAATTGTTTGGAATTCGTCCAGAAATTTTTTGAAAATGAAGTTCTGGAAATGCAGTTTTGAACTATCTTTCGTGACTTTATGGAAGAAAGTGAAACTTGCAGACTCTCCTCAAAAGACAGACAGTTGCCTCTCGTCTCTGGCTACGCTCATGATAAGCACAGTAGTGGTTTTTGAGATTTTCTGGGCTCAGTTTTCTTTCAAATTGTTTAAAGGAAAATAGATTGTCAAATTAAAAAAAAAAACTTTTTTAATTTGTGAGCTTCTCGCGGGACGGATTCGGCCCGCGGGCCGTAGGTTTGAGACCCTTGAGCTAGAGAAAGGTTTTTCCTCTCTACAGGAAAATTAGCATAATGTGACTTAGTTCATCTACCCCTAAGGTACAGAACTAACAAAAGCACAAACTTGGGGGGGAAATGCAGTTTCAACCGTGATTTCGAAATAAATTTTTCTGCATTTTTTGCAAGCTTGTGCTTTTTTATGTGGATGATTTTACAGTTAATTTTAGAGTAAAGACATTTATTTATACCGTTCATTTTTTATGGTTGAAAAGTTAGTAAAAAACAAACGATGAAATGTTTTCGAAACAAATAGTTTCGAAAATTTTCATATTGAAGCTTTCTGTTCACAGAAAATATTTTAAATGAGACTGAGATAGGTCTCAGAAGCCTGAAAAATGGTATATGCAGGTATAAGTAGGACAGAACAGGGCGTAATCAAAAGATGGGAGAACTACTACTCTTATTTCCCTTAAAAAATATGAATTTTTGATCGTTATTCAGAATTGGTAACATAAGTGGTTGAAAAAAAAACTCTCAACATTTTATGTTAAGAAAAAAATTCAAAATAGCTGCTGGAGGAGAATAACTATTAAAATTACATTATATGCTGTAATGTTAAAATTATTCGATTGCAAATTTCATTTACCACTTTGAATATATGTTGACAACCTATGGCTATGTCCTAAATGATTTTATTTCCGGAAATTTAGGTCTCTTCAGTTAAAAACCCTGGAGTTCCCAAATTCACTAACTTAAATAAAAAACAGATTCCGTGTTAACTTCAGAATAGTTTAAACCTTATATTAATGAAAGTTATACATGTCTCTTATCCCACTTTGCAGGCAAAAACATCTAGACCAAGTCCTTGAACCAGTGCGTTTTCAGTCTTTCTAAAACAACAGAAGGGTTAGAGTACAGCTGGCTCTTATCATAGCCGGACAAGAACAGAATGATTCATATTTCAAAAGTTATACATCAAAAGCATTTTTTTTAATTAGTTTATTATTTATGCACAATGGTATGAAACAAAAAATCATCATTAAAAAACCGAACCCATCATCAAAATCGCCGTTACAATGACAAATTCCTAACAAAAATCTCCATTTAAAAAACAAACCTTTTGCAAAAAAAAAAAAAGTTCATAAAGAGACAATTAACAAGAAATTTTGTTGAAAAAACTAACCCTTTAAAGAGATGATTAAATTTAAATGCAATGTCAAAAAAAACCCTTTTTTTCAATTGCGTAGTTTTGTACAAGGCTAGTATCTCCTCGAAAACATTTATTTTTTGTTGACGCAAGCATTACTTTTTTCACAAAAAAAAATCTTACTCCTCATAATCACCTTTCTGCATAACAATAATATTATTATTAAAATTAGAGGGAAAAAATAAATCTTCTCAAAAATCAAATCCTCAACCACTTCATAAAAAAAGTATTGTGTACTTTTCATCAAAATGTTAAATACTTATTTGTAAGATAATAAAGTAAAACTTTCGTCAAATGTATGAATGCACTAAGGCGAAAAATATGAATGTTTCACTTGTTCTTAAATGATCTGTAATCAGTTGCTCAGGCACTCTCCTTTCGACTTATTTTGCTTAAAAACAACGTTTTTATTCTCACAAAACCTAAATAGCTTTTCAGAGAATCCATTTTAATGTTCTTTCTTTTTTCCTTCACTTTAAATCCCATTCTGTAAAATGCACTTTGGTAGGCTATTGTCTTAAACAATGCTCCTCTATGCAAAAGAAGTAAAACCGGGACGGGTTTTTTTCGATCAGCTTCTTCCAAAACCGAGAGCTTTTATACATTTTTATTTTAGTGCAGACATTTTATCTTATCTCAGCGATATTAAATTTTACTAAACACAAGAAAACTTTCATGATAAAAACTCACATTAAAGGATCAGGAAAACGACAGAACAAATTAAGTGTGTTTCGTGCTAAATACAGTTTTTCAAAGTTTGATGTTAGAGATTTGATTACTTTGTAAAATGAATTAAATTTGTTTTGAAAGCTTAAAAATCAAAAAGTAATGAAGTACGAGTTAAAGCAATTATTTTTAGCTTAAGTAAGTTGTTTAATTTGTCATCAATTCCTGAAAAACAATCTTTTAAAAGTTGAATATTATTTTTACTTCCAAGAAAAGTTGACATTAAAGCCTTGCATTTGTTTTAACATGTAAAATACAAATATATGAATCTGAATACAAAAGATTTTGGAGCTCAGAAATGAAAAAATATATATTAAAATCCATCATAAAGATTTAAGGAATACATGTATCTTTGAGTATGTACTTGTCGAGTACTCCCCTTTTTCCTGGTGTTTCGAAATCTTATCTTTAGAAACTTTTTTCTGTTTGTGACGTTTTTCCGCACTATAGGTGTCGTTGCTGTTCTGTGACGCATGTGTTTCCGGTTTTCATGTCTATTTACTTTGATTCCTTCCGTTTTTGTTCATTTGTGGTTCGGTCTACATTGTGTGGACTTTTTGTTCTTTTTTTATGCACTGATGAAGGGGCTTGCATTTGGCAGCCCCGAAACAGCTGTTTGCTGAGTTTTTAACTCTATTTTATTACTTTATTTGTACTTTATGCACGTTGTTGTCGTTTTACTCATTCCATAGTACAAAGTTTTCAACTGCTTTTTTACAACACATGTATCTTTCTTTAGTCACATTTATACAACATTTCTAGTTAGCTTCTTGAAATCTAAAGCTTTCATTCTTTGATTTGTATGTACATATAATATAAATATACATGGTATAAACATTTACATGGATCCATATTTTAGGGGACTAGTAGTAATTTATGGTTCAAATTTATGTGAATTCAATGATTCATAAGACAAGCTAATCTTCTAAGTATGAATTTTAATTAAATCCTTAAGTTGACCAGTTCATCTACAAGGAATAAACTTGCAATTTTACTAATTTATTAAAAGGATGATTTTTACAAAATGAGACAGTAATTTCTTAAGCATTCACAGAGCAGGATCTGTGTCGTTTATTTTTATCATAATTATTCATTAACATTATTAATAATAATTCTACAAGGGTCTCCCATCCCCTCAAATACTACAGAGATCTCATTAGTATGAGAAATCCCCCAAAAAATAAAAACATACTCCAAAAAAACATCCTTTAAAATTTCCGTATCGAATTCTTAGCCATAACCCCCCCCCCCCTTCTTGGTGATCCCAATTATTACTGTTACGTATTAGTAATTATTGGAAAAACTGTTAATCTATTTAATTTTCATAGTTCATGATCAGTTAAGCAAAATTCTCTAGTTAAAAGTCTGCAGTAGCTCAGCATTTGTAATTACATGATACATGCTTCACCCTAGGAAAAAAATACGTTAACTTTCTACCCAATTACAAAGTCAAAAGAGGTTATTCGCGATCAAATAACTTCACAAACAAGCACAAGGATCAGGCGATTAATCTTCATAATTGATTTTCATTCACGAATTGCACGGACAACAATTACCTGCTTTACGATTTGTCTCTTCATATACATTATGTTTCAAGTCTTAATGAACTTTTCAGCCAGATTGTGTAGAGAGAGGCTGATAAATGACTATATGTGATTGCACTTGAAAACGCTGGCACTGCAGATGTTTTCGAATTAAGATACATTAATTACTTAAACAACCATTTTCTTTGCTTGAAATTGTGTACTCTCATAATTGTTAGAACAAATAGAAGCTAAAATAGAAGACAGAGTTTTCATTATTTTAAAGTAATGTGTTCATTCCTACATGCTTCTGGCGTACATTTTTTCAGTCACGTTTCGATGTGCGCTTATTATTCATCTTCATATATGAAAATATGGAGCAGTTCTTGATCATATGACAGCAGTTAAAAATTTAAAAAACAATAAGTTTTTTCTAAGAGTCTAAATAAATGTGATAACTTGAAACTTGGCAAAAGTGAGTTTTGTAAAAGTAAATGGTAAGCGATTTTTTTTTAAAGCAATCACGAATTGCTTATTATCTTCACTTGACCAAAGCTGATGTTGTTCTGATTTTTTAGAACGCAGTGACGATGAGTATAAGCTAACCCGTTGTTTTAGTATTTATTAAGAGGACAAATAATAGATAAACTTAAAAAGCAAAATGTGCTTGAACTTAATACATTATCAGTTTTCCGATCATTCACAACGCCTTATGTGTCTGCTCTTTGCTAGTTTTTCAAATAAAGTTATTTTTAGTGATGTAGTACAAACCGTCCAACGTGATAAGTTTGAATTTAAAGAAACCTTGAATATACCGGGATGAAACAGTAACAGAAAGTGGAAAACTTTACAGCTAGTACTACTCTTACATCAGCACTGAATCAAACTCGGTTAAGAAAATATTCTGGTTGTCTAAGCAGGGAAAAAGTCCATACTAAACGTTTTAGAGTTTATTATCTCAAATTTTATCCTCTCTGCATACCATCTTAATGTCTTTTCAATTGCCCGCTATTCTCATCCCTGTAAATGTGTTTCTTTCACAGAAGGATGTCAGCAGCAGAGAAGCGAGCCTGCAGCTCGTCTCTGACTTCTCGGATTCTCTTCCTGCAACTCAACCGACGACCGAAGCAGACACGAAAGAGGACGAAGTTATCCGAAGCGATGCCGAGAAGCTCATTCCCGTCCTCACGAACGGCAATCACATTCCTGAGAAGGAGGAGCCTATCTCTGAGAACAACAACGAGCCCACCACGCCCAATCAAGTGAGTGGTAGTCCCTTTTTCTGTTTGCGTCACAAGTGGTTGCACCTGAGGATGCGAGAAAACACCATTCTTTAGCTTCGGTGCATCTTCCGTACACAGTTAGAAACTTCTGGGCTCGGGTGGGGGTTTTCGTTTTGTGAACACTTCATATAAAGTTTATTGGAAGTGAGCTTTATTTTTATTTTTAAGTTTACTACAACAGGGACGTTTTGAATTTTTGTTTAAACGTTTATTTGATTAATTGCTAGTAATATCTCATTCGTAAAAAAAAGAGCAACAAAAACCTAATAAAATATTTTTTAAAAATCAAATCTAAAGAATATTTCTAAAAGCGTGATTTGTACTATATATATATATATATATATATATATATATATATATATATATATATATATATATATATATATATATATATATATATATATATATATATATATATATATATATATATATATATATATATAAGTATTAAGATCAACCTCAAAAATTGCAGTTGATCTTAATACTTATGTGTAAATTCTAAAGTAGCTAGCAAAATTTAAATGTCAAATTAAGAGAAGAGAACATATAGGATGTGAAGTAAAAACTATTCGTACTAAGCTGTATATCACATACTTCTTCTCTCAAGATTTTAGTTTAACATTTATTAACTTTTAGAATTTACTTAAATAAGGAGATATTAATGCCAACCCTAATATTTGAGTGTTGTATTCATGATATCATATAGTGATCATTATATTTGAAACTTTTTAGTGCGAAATAATCTTAAAGAATTTTAGATTTTTTAAAAATATTTAATTTTGAAAGTGTTGGGGAGTTGGTTTCGATCTGAAATTTACTTGAGTTGAAACTGCTTGAAATATATCTTACTTGCTACTTATCCGTATTAAAAAAAAATGGTGTTAACTTTTGTTTTAACGTAAACGTATTGGCACAAAGAGAGAATAGCTTTTAGCTACCCCTAATATGCTCTAAAAATTTCAACTTTGTATGCTGCAATTTAAAAACAATTTTAAACAGATATACTGCCGTGCTAGGCTCAAAAGTCGTATCTGCATCTGAGTTCAAAATGAGAAATTGCCGTTTAAAGTTGTGTGCCTCCATGCATGTGATATACGGATGCAACTTTTTCAGATTTTTTTTTTTTTTTTTTAATATTTCTTGTTCACAAATGACCATAAAACATTGTACATATTTAGGTAAAATATGTGACAAAAAATCACTTGGTGACCGTAATTCAATTTCAGTAAAAAGTGCAGATACGACTTTTGTACTTAGCACGGCATTATATAGCGGGAGAAAAAAAGCTTTCAATAACGCTTTTGAACTGAGAATTTGAAATTAATCAAATTAAACTTCGAAACCCTGTATTATTTCAAAAGTTTCAAATGTCCAAAACTCTCAAATTTGTGATTGCTCATGCTCAGCTCTGAATTTGGTCTGTTAACTTTATTTGTAGTACTAAAACTTGACTACGCCACTTTGCGGTGATGTTACTAATTAGACAAAGAGGTAAAACAATTTTGCACGGACAGGGCAGGGAGGTGTCTCATTTAACAGGTCATATTCTATGCAAGTGGGCCAGCCATAGTTTTACCTCTTTAAGCCGCCATGGGCGAGAGAACGTAACGCTTCTTATAGTTTATTTGAATTAACAAAATTAACCGTATAATTTCTAACACTTTTTTATTGTTTTTAACAGCAATTAAAAGCGGAATTGGCAGGCATTTGACAGAGAAGGAAAATTCCGACGTAGTCCTTGAGAACTGAAACGATTTCGCAATATTTGTCGACAAAATTAGTTAACTTTGAAATGAGTAAGAAAAGAAAACGTGCATAAAGGTACAAATAATAGCATTTAAATAGAGATAAAAACTCTACAAAAAGCTGTTTCGAGGCTATCAAAACAAGCCTCTTCATCAGAATGGTTCACACGAAAACCTGATTGTCACTCAAATTCTGGGCTGGTCTGATGACGTAATGACTACGGTTTTTGGCCACTACTGTCAGACTACTGATGTCATGAAAAGAATAATATCCAGTTTACTGGCGGAAATGGACTATTAGTTTTGAGGGAAACCGGTTTTTAAGGTAACACAAACACCAAAATTTTTCCTTTCCTCGTCATTTAGTTACACTCTTCTAAAAGATTGCCAATTCCATAGAAACCGTAGTCAAACTTTCTCGTCTTGTGTTTCTCGATTACTTGACCTCTGTATTTGGGTTTTCGTGAATCATCCTTTTTTTATACGCTGTTGAAGAGACTTTGTTTTTGATAGCCTTGAACCGGTTGTTTCCTGAGTTTTTAACTTTTTTTTAATGCTTTTATTTGTATTTTTATTTCCATTGTTTTATTTTACTCTTATATTTTAGTACTAAGTTTTCGACTACTTTTTTTTACATGTAATTTTGGAATGTGTTTAGACCAAACTGCTTACTGCTTGCTTTACTTTTGGCTCCATTCTCGTGATTCTAAAAAAAAATTTAAAAAAAAAGTGTGCCACAGTTTCTATTTTTTTTCTTTAAGTATACATTTACACATTTTATTCTACTGAGTATATGAATTACAGAAGTATGCAGTTGAATAGCTTTAGTGTTCCGTCGTTTGAAATCATAAAACTTGTTTGTGTGCTGCATATTTTAGTAAGTTATACTTCCTCAAAATACACTGAATGAAAAAAATAATGATTAAATAAATTTGGAAAGATGTTTAAACTTTTTAATTTATGCCTTTACAGGAAAAATAAACAAATGCGAAATACTATCTTGTCGCATTGATATATTTTTTTTCTCTAATTTTCTCCTGCAATCTGATGCAATCATAAAACAATTGATTTGCACGTTCTTTGGCTCTTGAAAAACATCTTAACTACAACCGAAGTGTACACACGGTTGCATTTTGTACACATTATTTATGGAAAGCCATCCTTACAGGCATTGGTTGTGCTGCCATCTATAAGGAGAAAAAGAAATAAAAGTCAGTTCTAGTAAATATCCATTCACTAAAAAGGGTAAATAAAAAGAAAGCGTTTCCATTTTTATTAATAAATTTCAAGATATAAAAAAGAAAGAGGAATGCATAGAAAAAATTCCATAAAACGTTTCAGAATATTGTACTGAATTCAATAGTTTCGTTTTTCTAGGAAGTGCAACTTCAAAGTAATTTGAAAAATTAAACTTTAATGTTGGAATAAAAACTTTCATCAATAGCGAATTAGGGAAAAAGAAATTGATGTAATCATAATTATTTAAATTACTTATGCACTTACATATATCTGCACTGTCGTAGGGAAGGTAAACGGCACAACGGCGCAGTATCAGCAGAATGAGTTTCCGATATATTTGAAGAAACGTGTTTTGGATTCAATACTTACAATAGGGAAATGTCGGAATTTCATGGGGGGGTTTTCAGTGGAAACCAAATGAGCAAGCTTTTACAAAAAGCTAACATGCAATAGATGACAAAAATACAAAAAAAAAAAAAAACTTTCAGATACTGCTCTTTACCCAGTGGTATTCCCATAGGGTTTCGATTAAAAAAAAATTAATTGAGGAAGAATGTCCCTATTGTCTGAATATGTGACGGCTTGGTGTGCGTTTCAATGTTCATATATATTTCTTTAATACAGAAGAACATTATGACATAATTCAACGATCTGATGTGTGCATCACATGACTTTCTTTTACTCCAATTTGATGTCATTTTCTCATTATTGGCTGTTTTAATATGATTTAATGCTTTTCTCTCTAAATATCACCAACAATGGCCAAATTGAAACTAGATTAAAAAAAAAAATCGCCAAATTTTTCGCCAAGTTGTCGACAAAACTTGGCGACCAAAAGACAGGCGATATATTACCAAGTGTCCGCCAAATTATAACATCACTTGAGGGGTGTTACATCGAAATCAAGGGGGCAAAAGGCCCCTTTACAAACATCCGAATGCAACCGAAATTAGATGTGCACAACTAGACCCCACTCGAAGTCTACGTACCAAGTTTCAACTTTTCTAGGACTTACCGTTCTTGAGTTAAGCGACATACATACGCACATACATACGTACATACAGACGTCACGGGAAAATTCGTTGTAGAGTCATTCCATATAAAATCAACAAATTTTCAGAAACCTCCGTGCCGCACCATTTCAGATTTTGATGAAATTTGGTTGGTAATATGTACTAACATCATGTACTCCAAAACAGTTTGTTTTATTTCTTAAAAAAATTTTTTTCCTGAGATATAGCCCTTTCGTTGCTCCGCGGATGCGTAAAATTTGCTTTTTTTGACCTTTCTTCTGGGAGCTGTAGTAGATTTATTTATATTAGTCGAAAGATCAAATACGGCTTATTGTAAAGCTAAAAGAATGAACTTTTGTTTGTGCATGATTAAAAACTATTTAAGTTAAACCTAACTAGAAAAATTTCAAGGTCAAAGCGTGGTTAAAAAACTGCTGTTTTGGTTATTTTGGGAATGAAAATAACAACAAAGGACTTTCTGTAACAGGCCAATTTTTTTTTTCTGTTGCACTTAGGTATACATACTAGAAGCAGAAGAAAAATTAAGCTACTACTGATAGTCCTTCATTATGAAAAAATTGCTTAAACTTGAGAAAAAATGAAAAATGTACTTTTTCACCCTCCAAAAAAGCCCGGTAGGTAAGGGGATAAAAATCTAAAAATGCTATTGTAAGAAGCCGTCACATTGCCCTTTAAAACAAAACAAAAACTGTCTTGTTATTCCAAGGCGTAGAGGAGATATAAGCGTTTCAAAACTGAAACATTTAGGGGTTTTTTTTGCACAAGTTGGAGTATTATGTGTATTAAATGAATCTGCTTTGTGAAATTTGTTAATTTTTCGATATAATTAGTCACAAAACCGATTTAAATTAAATCTAATAACCACTTAAAATTATGTTCTATTTGGTATTTATAGCACAAATGGTTGTATTGTAAAGTGTAAACATTTTTTTTTTAGTTTTGGATTTTAGTCAACGATAATTACCAATGTGGCAATGCAAATAACGAATTAGTTTTCAAAACGACATAGAATTAAATTTGCAGATAATGTAAGTTTCTCATAAACAACTCAGCTTCTGCTTTTTCTCTCAAGTCTTTTATTTGATTTGACAATGCAGCGCTCTTAGAACGAAACCTTTGTTACAAAGGTTAAGTTGTATGATGGAGGACTCTTGTTCTATTGGAATCTTTACAAAAGAGATATGTCATAAATTACATTACCCTAAACATTCAGAATTACATTCAGTCATTGAATTCGCAGATGAAGATATAAAATTATTTTCAATTAGTGCGGTGATATAGAGAATGTTTGTACTTTTCATAGGGAAAAGTTTTTGAACAGATACTTTTACATTTATGGAAAATCTTGCTCCGACCCCTACAATATTCACTCAAAATCTATTAAAAATCCCTAAGACAAATATCAATTGAACTTTCAATGTTTGGACAAAATTAGAACCTCTAAACGAGACACAGATAGTGACATTGAAAATGAGTGCTTAGGCACTTTCGAACCGAAACCTGCTCTCGTCAAAGAAGTAAACAAAGCTTGCATAGCCCTTAACATTTCTCCAGTAAATGCACAGAAGCGTCCAGCTGAAGAAAGGGATTCAATTTTATAGAAGAAAGTTAGTAAAATAGCTAAATCTGCAGCTGAAAAACTAAGTAAAGCCTTTGGTTTGAACATTTCTGCTGACAATGAGAATTTCTCACAAAACTTGCATTGTAATTTAGGTAATGAGTATGACCAACTAATTCACAAGCTCAAAGAAAAAATGAAAGTTGCATTTTTATACATAAGAAAAGTAAATATTTTAAGTTTAGTTCCTAGTAGTTGGAGCATTGATAAAATCCAGAGGGAATTTAACGTCAGTCAGTACCTTGCTCGACAATCCAAATATTTAGTACAAAAAGACGGTATTCTGCCAGAAATTCGAAAGAATAAAACCAGGAATAAGCTTGATGAAACTCAATCAAAACTGTACATCAATTTTACGAAAATGAGGAGAACAGTAGAATTCTGGCCGGACAAAAAGACTGCATATCAGTCAGAAAACCTGACGGAGAAAAAGTTAATGTCCAAAAAAGGTTAATTTTATGCAACCTTAAAGAACTTTACAGAGCTTTCAAAGAAAAATATCCCCTTATAAAGGTAGGGTTTTCAAAATTTGCAGATCTGAGACCTAAATTCTGTATTCTAGCCGGAGCATCTGGAACTCATTCTGTATGGTATGCATCATCCACCAGAACGTAAAACTAATGCTCTCAGCCTTGAAATCAGACATAGACTACAAGTATCTCCTCACTTGTATGGTCTGCAACACTGATAGAGATTCTTGTATTCTTGTAAAATGTAGTGAATGTGCAGGAACTGATAAGCTGCGGGAAATACTTGAAGAAGGATAGAAAGATTTTGAAAAGGATGAAACAGAGATAAAATTTTCACAGTGGGTATCTACGGACTGCTGCGAGCTGTCAACCAGTCTTCTTCCTTTTGCAGAATATTTGGAGAAGTTACATGAAATGTTAGAGAAAATTAAAGTTCATCATTTCATAACAAAAAAAACAAACAGAATTCATGAACTTAAAGAAGAAAGATCTGCAAGAGAAAGAATGCATATATTAATGGGAGACTTTTCTGAAAATTTTTCTTTCATTAGGACAAGATGAAGTACAAGCATATCATTGGTCAAGCAACCAAACAACAGTTCATCCCTTTATGTTATACTTAAAAGAAAATGAAGAGTTCAAAAACCGTTGCTTTTGCGTAATTAGTGACTCATTAGAACATAGTACTGTAGCTTTTCACGCTTTCCAGAAATTAGTAATTGTAAATTTAAAGGCATACTTTCCTGATCTGAAGAGAATAATTTATTTTTCTGATGGGTCAGCTGCACAGCACAAGAACAAGAAAAATTTCATAAACTTGTGTTACCACCAGCAGGATTTTGGAATGAAAGCTGAGTGGCATTTTTTCGCCACATGCCATGGAAAGGGACCATGTGACGGCATTGGTGGGGCTGTTAAAAGGATTGTGAAGAAAAGCTAGTCTTCAAAGAACATTAGAAAACCAAATTAAAAATCCGCTTGATATGTTTGAGCACTGCTCAAAAAATATCAAAAATATTGAATTTGTATTTTGCCTAAAGCAAAATATTGAAGACACTAAACATCAATTGCAGGCAAGGTTTGAACTTGCAATTCCTGTCCCACAAACAAGAACTTTGCAGTTTTGTTCCTGTCAGCTTCGGGATTCTTCATGTCCGTTTGCCATCTCTGTTACTGTCAACAAAAAAATTCCAGTAAAACGCTGGACACAAAACTGTAAACACGAAGTAAAAACTAAAAGCAATTTTTGTGTAAAATTATATTGTGTAAGAATATTTACTTAAACCTGAACGTCATTTATTGTACATAATTTTATTTCACTATATTTCAGTTAAATTTATCTCAAATGTGTTTCATTTGGTAACTAGCATGTTTTTTTTTTAAACATTGTATCAAATAGCATGCAGACGGTCGTTTTGTATTATTTAAAAGCTTATATCTGCTTTTCACCAAGAAATAAAAGGATAGTTTCTGTTTTATTTTAAAGGACAATGTAAAAACTTAGCGATGTAAAATTTTATCAAGTGGTTATTTGATTTATCTCAATTATGTTTTGTGTCTAATTCTATAGTTTTTTACTGTAGCAGTTTATTGGAAAATGTCGTCTGCTAGCTGAGGGCATTTTTTTTTTTTTATTTTTTTTTTAAATAAACAAATTTTACAAAGAGATTCATTTAACGCTCATAATATTCCAACTTGTGCAAAAAAAAACCCTAAATGTTTCAGTTTTGAAACGCTTATATCTCCTCTACGCCTTGGAATAACAAGACAGTTTTTGTTTTGTTTTAAAGGGCAATGTGACGGCTTCTTACCATAGCATTTTTAGATTTTTATCCCCTTACCTACCGGGCTTTTTTGGAGGGTGAAAAAGTACATTTTTCATTTTTTCTCAAGTTTAAGCTATTTTTTCATAATGAAGGACTATCAGTAGTAGCTTAATTTCTCTTCTGCTTCTAGTATGTATACCTAAGTGCAACAGAAAAAAAAATTAGCCTGTTACTGAAAGTCCTTTGTTGTTATTTTCATTCCCAAAATAACCAAAACAGCAGTTTTTTAACCACGCTTTGACCTTGAAATTTTTCTAGTTAGGTTTAACTTAAATAGTTTTTAATCATGCACAAACAAAAGTTCATTCTTTTAGCTTTACAATAAGCCGTATTTGATCTTTCGACTAATATAAATAAATCCACTACAGCTCCCAGAAGAAAGGTCAAAAAAGGCAAATTTTACGCATCCGTGGAACAAACAAAGGGCTATATCTCAGAGAAAATTTTTTTTTCAAGAAATAAAACAAGCTGTTTTGGAGTACATGATGTTGGTACATATTACCAACCAAATTTCATCAAAATCAAAAATGGTGCGGCACGGCCCATTTGTTGATTTTATATGGAATGACCCTGTAACTAACTCGGGATTCGTCAAAATAGATATTTCGCATGTCTATACGCACTTAGGCATTTATCCACGTATGTTCGAGTCGAAAAAAAAAAAAACTCAACATTCATTCGGGGATCAGCAAAATGGAAGTTAAGGTCGATTTTTGAGTGAACATTTTTTTGCGAATACAATACTTCCGTTTTTGTAAAAGGAAGTAAAAAGATATTCTGTATTCTTCGAAACATTTAGAAATAATGTGCAGGTTGCGTTACAATTTCCTCCGGGGCTTAGATGGCTTATAAAAACAGTCATCCCACCCCCCTTTTTTTAGCGAGGATATCTCTGAAATGAGAACAAACTTCACTTTTTTAAGAATATTTTCTAAATTCACACAGCTAATGCTACTTCAAACCCGTACATAAGGGTATTCCCAAAATATGGTGGAAAAATGTAAGTTATTATTCGGTTGAAGTTTGCTAACAAATAACTTCCATGTTTTTAGCTTACAAAAAAAAGAATTAAATAAATAAATAAATAATAATAATAATAATAATAATAATAATAATAATAATAATAATAATAATAATAATAATAATAATAATAATAATAATAATAATAATAATAATAATAATAATAATAATAATAATAATACGTTAGATGGATCCAAGCAGTGGTACAGCCGGAGGGGGTTAGAAGGTCCGTGGCCCATACTCAAGAGCAAAAAAAAAATGTGTCTTGGGAAATCGAAGTTTTTTTTAATATGAAAAAGAAAATCATGTTGAAAAAAATCTAATTCTTTGAAGAAGAAATTTTAAAGGTAAAATTTTCAGCAGATGTAGATTATTGGTTAAAAAATTACGTTCCTCTCTCTTTCTTTCACTCTCCATTTTTCTCCAGTTAGTCTGAAAATAAGAGTCTTTAAAATGCTACGCCACTTCAATCTCTTCTCTCTCAAGCATTTTAAAATAAGATTTAATTATTTGGTTGCAGTAGTAATGGGAAATTAATGTCCTCAAAACGCCGAAATAAATGCGTTTTCGAAACATTTATCTCGAAACAATTCTGGAAGAAAGTCCCCGAACCACCCCCATTTCCGTAGCGTCACGTTACTACAAAAGGTTAAGTTGAAATTGCACCTTTAAAACTTCAATTTTAAAAAAATCAGGGGGGTAACAAATTTACGTCACCAAAGATAACCCTGAAATAGGAAATTGCGTTGTTTAATATCGAAAACCTTTCAGGGAAGAATCCCCGAACTCTTCCTACCTTGAGACAGCTTTAAATTGACTTTAGTTCTGAAAAAAAAAAAAAAAAAAAACTCAAGAGGAAACCTCATCTCTTTCCGCTTTCCTCTATCATTACTAAACATGCCCTGAGTCAGGGCCCAATTACCCTATAGGTAGAGTAGGCAGCTGCCTAGGGCGGCAAAATTTTCAGGGTCGGCAATTATTTCTTTAACCGCACATTTTTTAAGTTAATTTTTTTTTCTTGAAAGTAAAGTATTTGCATTCTTTCATTTTTTCACAGATAAAAAAATTTCTTGTCATTTATTGATGGTTACTTTCACACATTTTATGAAAATCAAATGATTATCAATCATGGTAATTGATCAGCGTAAAATAGTAAATGAACACGAAAAGAGGGTGTCAATTTCAGAAAGTCATTGCGTTCATCTCAAAGTCGCAACAAGATTGAAGATTGACTAGGATTTTAGTGCTATACTTAAATTTTTTCAGTACTGGTTTCTTGAGTGATTGACGTTTATTTTCGTTTTTACATTATTAATGTTTAAAAACTGTTTTTTGTTAATATTAAGTCTCGGATGCAAATAAAAATGGGTAACGAGCTAAAAAGGCTGAATGATTTTAAATAAAGGAAACATGCCCCAAATTAAAACCGAAGAACAAAAAAAAGAGTCATTTTTTAAAAAAAACACAAGATATGTTTTATTCAAACAGGCAGTTTTCAAAAGTAGAAACTTTCGATTTTTGCAAAGTAGTCCAGTTACAATTTACTAATGAAACAGCATTGAACACTGAGGAGTGGTAAGAACACAAGTGAGTGAACGTAATAACAGAGGAAATTATTTACATCGTTGATTCGTAGATGGAAAAAAAAAATAACTGGATAAAGATGCTGCTATAAATAAAGATGACAACTGATAAAATGGTTAACGCACAAGACATTAAAGTTTAGTTCTCATCAAATATTGAGTGATATAGATATTAAATAAGTAAGCTAGGTTTGATTTCAAAACGCAGTTTTGATCAAAAGAGCATTAATACGTAACTTTAAAAAAAGTAACAGAATTCATTCGGAATGTAATCGTGTTTTTTTTTTTCTAAATTCAAAATGTCTTTCTGAGCAGACGATAACAAATAATGAAACAACAAAAAAGTTAGTTATTTTTTTCTGAAAATAAAGATGCTGTTTTATGTGAAACATAGTAACATGCTTAGCATTTTAGAAAAATTTCGGTTACTCTTTATCTCCCCATTTTCCATCATTATATTTTCCCTTATAGGTCAACTCAAATCTACATCATTTTTCAGTAATTAATATGCGTTGCTATTACAAGGAAAGGTTTTGAAACTTCAAAGAATGAAAGAGAACATGTTTTATGAAACTATAGGGCCATGAAAAAAATAACCATGCTCTATTAATTGATAATTGCAAATAAATATACACATTGTAAATATTATTTATATTGATCTCATATGAATCGCTTGATAACCTGCCCAAGAGCAGTACTTGAACCATGAGCTCCCCGATGTACAAAATTAAATAATATAAATAGAGGAGCATCGAACGAAAATTTTTGGGGGGAGGAAAATTCTAATTTTACCGAACAATAAAACACGAGCTTACACACATATCATACATATGAGAAGGAACGTTAGGTATCATTAAAAAAACAATTTTTAGAATTTAAAACAAGAAAAAGGAATGCGCTGCAATGTAATCTCTAAATTTTCTGAATCGTCAGCAAAATTTGTCGAATAAGGAGTTACGAGGGGGGAGGGGGGAGGGCAGATTTCAAATCTGGAGCTAAATTCGACCCTGCCCTGAGTTGTGTTTCAGTGTAGAAATATTTCCCAGTGTGAAGCGTTCTTGTTTTCCTTAATGTCACCAAATATATAATTAAAAACATAATTTTAACTGCGTATTTAGAATTTTAGTTTCAATAAGTTTCCCACAGGAGTATCGTACCCCAAACGCTATTAAAGATAGCCTAAAATTAACTTAAAACTTTTAAAAAGTTCCGTAGGAAAACCAAACATTCCCTGGTCTCTATACATACCAATAATCGCAATATTTTACTCAAATTTTGAAAATTTCTTCCTGGCAGCCTCTCTCCTCCATACACACCGCTACACCTTTCCTTATCCAAGTACCCTGAAATATTGACCAAAAGAGTGTTTTTACAACTACAATTTTGAAACTGTCCTCCATCCTTCATCTGATGCAACAGAAATATTTTTAAATTGATGTTTTGAGATTTTTATCTTTTGGTATCTATTTTGCTTCAATGTAGCGAATTGCTCATAAAGAACTTCTCAGTATTTAACTTATCTTATTTTCATGAACTCTCCCCTTTTCTACGCTTAAAAATGATTAAAGAAAGAAATATTAATAAAGAATCCGGAAGGAAGATGAGTAGGGCAACAGTATCAAGTTCTTCTTTGCCCCACCTTTTAAAAATTGAAAATCTGGCACTATTGCTTTCCCCTCTAAAAAAAAATCCTCCCCCTTTTTTATGAAGAATGGGAGGAGGGGGGAGGGATAGAGCTAGGCTTGGATATAATGGTCTCCTTTAAAACAAAAACATGTAAAATCCACCATTGGACTACTTAAATTTTACAAAAATTCCCAAGAAAAAATTTCTTGTTTAGCAGTGTTTGTATTATTTGTTATTTCGTTAAAACATGTTGTATAACATCAAGGAAAAGTCAAAATTACCATGTTGAAACACATTTTCTACAAATTTTTTTTTTTTACTATTTTGCAGGCAAAATATATTGATTAGGTACTCGTGTATGGGCTTTTTTTTTTCCTTCTATAAAAGGTTTCAATATTTTAAATATTTTTCAATGTAGCTCTATTTATTTCGAATAGATGGCGCTAACTACATTTTTACCTAATTTTACTGCAGCTAGAATTTTATGACTATAAATTTGAGCTGGAAGATTGGGTCATAAATTGTGTGCATGGAAGGATTCAATTCATCTTCAGGTAGAAAATGAAAATATTTCCTTTCTGTGACGACATGAGTTCTTTTCTTTCTTTCTTTCTTTTTTCTTTTTTTCGGAGAATCGAAACACTTTTTTTCCCTAACGATAATTTATTAGCATTTTAAACAAAAATTCAAAGATAAAATATATTTAAAAGAAAATCTGAATCATTCGCTTATTAAAACCCATTCCTCACTAATGGCACTGAATTTTGCGTAAAGTGTTGGTTTCTAAAGTACACAAGAGACAAGGACACAATCTTAATACAACTAATACTATGCTTCCCCCTTCTCCTCCCGGAAAAGTTGAAATGACAGACCTGTTCATAAAAATAAACAAACATAATAGGGAAACTCAAATCCATTCTTAAACAAAACATAGCTACCTACAAAATATTTGCAAATAATATGTTAATTTCTCTGAAAACTTTCAAATAACGGTAATCGGCCGAATTTTCTCCTAACCCGCTACCCTTACAAAATTGATTTGCACCTTACGAGCAATACAATATTTATTAGACGCTTTCATTTCATTTTTCAAAAAAAAGAAGAAAAATAAATAATATTTAAAATGTGTAAACGCCGTGTTAAATTTAAACACTATTGTTAATTTATATGGAAATTTTACTTTTAAGAAACGCACTTTTGCTCAAAAATATACGGTATCAGCTATTGGAATTTGGTGCTACATGGGCATTTAAAAGTTCTCGTTTAGTTCCACTAAGACTATTTCTTTCAAAACGATAATTAACTTAATATTTTAGACATTTAAAATATTTTCTTTTGCTATACCTATATTTGGTAAAAGTTTAAAAGAAGATAGCACCTGCAAATAGGAGTCAATGATTTATATTCAACAGACTTCAACAATATTTGAATTCGTCTTACAGTATGATAAAATATCTCAAATTTCTCGAGTTACTTTGAATGCTATTTTCGTATTCTAAAGGTTCTTACCTCACCTTACCAATGATGGCTAATAAGCACAATTGCAACTGGGTGATTCTCCAAAAAATCTGACCTTTTCCAATAAAATGCTTCAAAAAACCTGAAAAAAATTATAGGGTTTCTTTGTTAGGAACTTATTAGGGGAAAAATAGAGGGAACTCAACGTTACACCCCTCAAAACAGGAGGTCAAATCAGGAAGTGACACGCAGGGAGTGACCAGGAGAGTGACAAGCAGTAAATTTCATTGAAAGTTATCAAAAATTTAATTGTAATAACAGAGAAAAAACTGTAACCTAAACCAAAAAACTCCCTTAACGGACACTCCCTAATAACCAACATTTCCCCGGTTTCTTTATGTACGGTTTTCCATATTATTCGCTCTGAATATCTTAAACTCCGAATAATGGACAATTATTTTAACAAAAATATATATATACACATTTTTCAATTGCCATACTAAAATTCTAAACCAGAATATTAATAAAAATTTTCACATTAAATTCTAGTGTTTATTATTTCGAATCTCTAGTTTATCAAAGTATTTCTTTAATTCAAGAAAATTCTAAGTTTCCTAAGTCAGAAATCTAAAGCAACTTTATTTACCTATTCGAGCAACATTAAAATGAAAAAAAAAATGTATGACCAACAAATCTCTTTTTGAAAGATCCGTCTGCACAGGAAAAAAAGAAAAAAAAAAGGAGATTTTAGAAAACAGTAACCACAAATTTTCATTAAAATATTCAATGCCTTCATCTCTATCATTATGAAATTAAGTGATTTTCAAAAAGAACCATAAAAAAAAATATTAAACGATAAGATATTTTTTGCTGCTAAATAAAGGTGTCCCTTTTATGACACGGTTAATTCGTTCCGTGTAGTATCGAAACCGTGTTATACGATTTTTTTAAATAACATTTTTACTTATTTTTAATACTAATTATGTATGTGCATGAGAAAACTCATTTTATATAAGATGTATCGTGTTACATCGAAACCTCGTTATACGAGATTTAGAAAAAATGTAGATCAAGGGATGTGTACCGTGTTGTATCGAAACCAAGTTTTATAAAAACAAAATATAGAATTCGAGTTATTATCAAAAATTAATAGAATGTATTAAACAAAAGTGAAATTCCATCTTTCATAAATATAGCATTCGTATTGCATCAAAACCATGAAGCATTAAATTCAAGTTTCATACCATGTAATATCGTAACCCTGTTGTAGAAATACCGTGTTATATGAAGGACGCCTGTGGTGTATCATTGTAAGGTTATTGGTAAAAATAAAAAAACTTCTAGCAATTTGCTATTTCTCAGAACTTCAAGTAATTTCAAAACAGTTGATTTTTTTTAAATTGTTATTACTTCGTTTGTTTCATCTTGCTTTTAGCATTTATTTCCGAAGAGATGCGCGGGTAAATTGTCTTCTGTGTCATCCGCGTGAAACAAAACGCGTTATCTCAAGACACGCTGTCAATGGGTGAACTTTACTTATTTTTTTTTTTTTTTTCGTAAAACTTACTGGTGACTTAAATCTTTTTGGAAAACAACACGAATTTCACCCTCTCTTTTCAATATGACTGAACTTTGCTTATAAAAATTCTACTTCTTGTAAATAAATGTTTGACATGTGCGGCTGCCTTTTCCTTCGAAAGATCTATATTATGAAATTTATGACGCCTTTTGGAAACAAGCTCTTTAATTGGCAACATGATTGACAATCCTTGAGTAAAATTCCAGAAAGGAAAAAGCTAGAAACGTTTGTGTCTGTCCCCTGGTTAAACGAGTTCATCTACTGAGTTGTTGCACTTTTATTTTTCTTTCATCTCCCTCCCCCCCCCCCAAAAAAAAAAACCTTAAGTAACCATTAATATTCGTCCAGTTTTTTCATTATAATTAATAATTTCACAAATAAAAATTTTAATGTCATGTACCAAATGCTACAGTTCCGAACCATATTATGAACTTCCAGAAATTAAATTCTGCTTATATGTTGATTTTGTGGTTATAGTACCCTACATCTTTTTTTACGGTAGGCGAACACTCTAAATATTTTTTCTTAAATTGTTCGTTACACCTTTTTAAAACTTATTATGATTATTTAATGTGGCAAAAAACACATTTTGACTAATCTTTTCCAAAACATTTCTGGTAGGATTTTTTTAAGCAAAAAAAATCACTATAAAAAAAGGAAAAATTAAAAAAAAAAAAAAGCAGTGCATTTGTGTTTTTCAATGTCTTTCATAGTTTTCTCAATAGTTCATCGAGTACGAAAATTGCGGATTTAGGGGGCTATCTAAATTTTTCAAAACGGACTTTTTTTTAATTGGGATGTTTGCGTGCCTTAAAATGTAAAAGTAAAGCAGAGATCACTGATTTTTTTTTTAATAGTTTTCCCGTAGTCATCTCATTCCTTCCTCAAATCTTACTCGTGATCGAATTGTTGCTGATTTTTTTTCAAAAAGCTTATGTATGGTCCAAATACATACCTTCAAAAAGTTTATTAAAAACCTATATTGTGCATCCACCTTTACCTTCTGTTCAGAGTACTTGTTGAGCTTCAACATATTTAACTTTTAGAGGACTCAACGGCGAATCGCAATGTCGTGCAACTTACAGCTTTTCAGCTTTACTTGTCTAAAAGATTTTCAAGGTAAAGTTGACACAAAATCTTACTTTCTTTGAAACATGTCAGTTATTACATCAGGTATCGAAGAATATACTTGAAACTATTTCTTATGCATAACATTTGTTAAAGTCAAAATATTCGCGTAATAAAATCGCGTCAAAATATTCGCGTGTACTTGAGCGGTTATGTTTTTGTTCAAATTTACGGGAGATATTGAAATTCACACAATAAAAAAATAACTTTTTTTATATAAAGCCTCCAATTAGCTAGTTGCAATTTAAAAAACGTACTATCTTGATAAATGCACGTTAAGCACTTTTTTTTCAACTTTTTATGCGCAAAAATATTCATTTATTATTTTATTATCATTTTTCCATTATTATAATCAATGTTGTCAGGGGTCCAATCAGGTTTCACCGGTATATATCGGTCGATATATATCATGATATATCGCGAAATATATATCCGATATTTATTCTGAAAATATCATGATATTTTAATATTTCGATTTTTATTTTTTAAATTAAGATATTTGCAGAAAAAAGGTATATATGTTTTTATCATATTAATATTATTCATTTATTGTTAAAAAGTAATCAAAAGTAATATACGAAATGTATATGATTCATTAATTTATCATTAATAAAATGCACAACATTTTCTTTTTTTATTTCAAATTCATAAGAGTATTAACAATCTAGAAATTTTAATATACAGATTTAAAATGCCTAGTGGAAAATCAATAGTTGGTCAGAAAAAGGGAAAATGTCTTGTGACTGCACATTGACGAATGCATATTTTTATATTTCTGAATTATATAATTTTGTAAAAGTAGCTAATAAAAATGACTGAATGAGTTAATAAGTTTTTAATTAACTCAATTAAAATTAATAAACATTTTAAGTAAAATGTTAATTTAAAAATACATATAAACATTACACTTTACAATAATCAAACGATTATACAACAAGGGGTGGTTTAAATCAATTTTTCACATTTTAATACTGCATACATATGAGAATGTATTTTTATTTATTTATTTATTTATTTTTTGAGGACACATGTAAATATATAATCAGTTTTAATCCGTTTTACAGAGTCATGAACAAAATCATCAACATGCAACATAACAGCCAGTATCAGTAACAAACAATTATATTTTATATTTAAAAAATAAATTATCATATATCACAAATGATTCTAAATATCATTTATACAAAAATACCATTTGAAGTAAGTAGATTTTTACATAAGTGTATATATTTATACATAGCAAAAAAAAAACATTTATTTTTTAGTCTATAATGATGATATAAGAAAATGAACAACAGTGATTTGAGGATGCAGTTATTATTTAAAGACTTCATTTTTCGGTGATTGAAAATATCGGGTATGTATCAAAATATCGGATATTTTTTATATTTTCGAAAATATCATGATACTTTCAAACTCGGCCCAACAAATTCCAGGAGACAGGTCGCCGGTTCAACTAAATACTCGATGACTATTAGCTCCTCGAATAATAAAATGACAGCTCTTAGCGAGAAATAATTTCTCTGGCACCTGAAACTGTTGCTGGTTACTAAGATTTTAGTTTTTGTAGGTTTCTGATTATTATCACTACTTCTATTGCTGCTACTACTATTCATTATTTTTATTTTATTGCTATTTCATTACGGCCGTTGGTATTTCACTGGAAAATTCATGCATACTTAGCAATGTTATCCAATAAAGCTCGCGTCCTTCAGTAATTAAAAAAAAGAAGTTCCTTCGTGATTTTACTGCTCTAAAGTCTTATTAATCAAAAAGAAAAAGATTGAAGTCAACTCCGAAAAATGTTTTTTACTGTAACTGTTAGTTGTATCCAGACATAGAAAATGTTACAGAATGCAATAAATAAATAATGAAAATGATCTTGATTTTTTGTCTACCATTTATTTTCACGTTGTCCTTTTCTTTTATAGTATATTTGCATTTTTTTTTTTTCAGATTAAAACACCCAAACAAAACATGTCAGCTCCTTGAGCAAAATATCAAAGTTAACTACTAATGAAATAACTGAAGTGTGGAATTGTAAAACGTCTCTTAAAATGTAGTACATAATACTCTAATTACACAAACAATACGTTATATATCTTACAGCGGGGAAGTAGTTAATGTTCAACAATAACAAATGTTGAAAAGATAGTTCCTTTCGATGATATTTGTGTCTTTTAATTTTTCTTTTAAAAATAGTTTTAGTTTAAAAGCGTACAACTTTCTTAATTCACGCAGAAAATTTAAATCCCTATCTAACAAAATTGCGATGCAATAATAATGCCTTCAAACTATCGACAACACCATTCCTAAACAGCGCTATCATTTACCAGTACTAAAACCATTGATTAAATAACAGCGATGATGTTCCATATTACCAAATAATATTCATAGAACTGTAAACATTTTACGAAAAGGAAAATTAGGTTTTAACTCGCATATTTTGCATTCATCGGACAAATTTGGAAATAAGCAGGACTGGTAACAACAATTGCGTGATTTCCTTTTCCTTTGCAATTCCGATTAGAATAAATTATTCGTGTTTATCTTTCCGTGTTTCATTTGCATCTCCTAATTGAAAGATCCGCGCGCCATTTATTAATAATCCGATTCCGCAGAATATTTTAACGTGACAAGCTTTCGAGGCAGACGATCGTGTAATTAATTTGAGATTACTTCCATGTCATTTTTAAAAATGATTAAAATGTTTGAAATGGCAACGATGACAATGAGAAGCGCGGTTTGTTACTTAAGATGTTATGCAACGATTTACAAATTAATCATCTGTGCCTGGAGATAAATCTAATTTCTTCTTTTAGAATTGCGGAAAAGTTTGTTATAAATATTCCGTTTCCGATTGAGCTTAATTATAATTTACTTATTTCTAGGGATACATAAAAAAGGGAGATATTTTATTTGTATTTTATTTAAGTAAGCAAGGTGAGAAAAGAATGAATTACGGTATGCACTCAGTAAAGAAGGGAAAAATTATTGCACAAGCAATGATTGAATAGTGCACACTTAAAAGATATAAATTAATTTGATGCTAATGCATATCTGTCTCTTCTACAGACATGCATACCGACAACAATTGTATGATCTTAGGAGCAAGGAGAAATTTTTAGAGTTCAGGCAAATTATTTCTCAAAGTCTATAGGAGTACAGTACATGACATCTACATACGTTTTGCGCTGATAGAACTAGTCATCATTTTCAGTCCGCCTGACAACCTGACGCCCGGGGTTTGCATGACCCTGTATATGTGTGTGTATTTATGACTTATGGCTCACGCGTAAACACATATACACATTACAGAGCCAACATAATGACGAAGAACGGTAAAATGCTAAAAGGGAGAAGAAAGGAAAAAATCTCATACTGAGCTGAAACAAATGAAGTTAGGCAGCCGTCAGTTCAGTTGATGTCGAACATTTGGAATAGCGGAGACCAGCTGGTGTAACGGCTCTGTTTCCCCATTTGTTCCATTCTGCTGGGCATGATCTAATCTACGTCACTAATAAACTGTCAACCACATATTTTATTATGAAACAGACAAAAGACTAATACTGTTTTGAAAATGTTATCAGACGCATGTTAATACTCAAAATAATAAAGAAACCCAATATTTTTTTAATGCTATGCTAGTTTTCGTCCTCAAATGGTTTTTAGTCTTATACGAGATCCATTCATACATACAAAAATACAGAAGTCATGAACATCATCATGGAAACATACTTGGAGTTGGCCAAATGCATTTTTGGGTGTCACATACATTCTTATGTACATAAATATATATAGAATTTTCGAAGAAAATAATGGCATTTTATTATGGGTGGTTGAAGTGAAAATAAAGGTTGAAATTTAGGTGTGAAATGTTTCAATAATACATTACTTTCTGTGCTTCGAAAGAAGAAAAAAAAACAACTAAATAATAAGCAGTAAATAAATACCTTTGTACCGAGAAATAACAGAACATAGGGTCTGGTGGGGTAAAGTGGTCATAAAATCGTATGTTTTCAACTTAGGTGGATAATAAATGCAACAAATTCTTTAAACACTTCAACTTTTTTTGTTGTTATTTTACATTGCATTATTAAAGAACACGGTACATTAAATTTTAGGAAGAAAAATATTGATTTTAGTAGTTTTATAGAACTTTCTTTTCCCTATGTTTTTATGACCACTTTACCCCATGGGGTGGGGGAAAGTGGTCATAGCATGGGGTAAAGTGGTCATAGTTAAAAATAGTAGCAAAACCATTATAAAAAACCCTAATACTTGTATATTTCAGTTGTTTTTATAATTACAAGTATATTCACGAGTACATGTGTACACGAATATATACGTGTTGTGTTATACACGAGTAAACACGTTCCTATATGAGTAGATACATGTATACATCAGATACATGCATGCACGTGCCTACTCAAGTATATACGTATAAATACGAGTATATAAGCATGTATACTTGATTACCTATAGGAATCTATACGTGTCTACATGAGTACATACGTATCACATGTATATACGTGTCACGTATATGCACGTGTCACGTGTATATACGAGTATATACGCATATAAACGAACATCATATGCACGTATGCACTAGTATCTCGAGAAAATACGTGCATACTTGAGTATATATGTGTATACTAGAAGTATATACGCATATATAAGTGTACGTACATACATATACGGGTGTACACGAGTTAATTAGTGGATACATCCAGTGCGTCTGTGTGTCTACTCACGTATATATAATATGGAAGCACGAGTATATACACATGTACACGTGTACACACGATTATATACCTGTATAGACGTATATACGTACATTATCGTGTATACACCAGTATATGTATGTGTACACGAGAATATACGCTTATATACATGTCGGCCTACAGAGTGAATCTAAGCTCTTGGGCAAAAATCAAAGGGGTGTGAGAGGGGAGGATAGAAAGATAAGAGGAAGAAAGATAAGAAGCAAAGAATCATAAGGAAGTTATAATCACTGACGGGCTACATGCACACAAAGACAGGAGGCAAAGCAGGGCACAAATTTGTTGCACACAGATGATTTTACCTAACATTTTAGTTTTTAAGAAATATTTAGAGCAGTTGTTGAAAGTTACGATCCGTAGTAGCTCTAATACACGCATCGCAACAAAGGCGCAGCGGCTGATGAAAAATTTTCAAAAGTCTCGTTTTTGCAACAGAAAGGGATCTGTAAATGCGACGCATGATGTTTTTCAGCTAAAGGCCGTAAATTTCATCAATCGGTTTAAAACTTTCTTAAGTCCTAAAATGTTGTGTAAAATTGCATTTGTGTAATATATATATATATATATATATATATATATATATATATATATATATATATATATATATATATATATATATATATATATATAAATTTGTGACTTTTTTTGCATTCATCAATTTCTCACTTTGCGTGCATGTAGCGCGTCAGCATTGTGTTTGTGACCATATGTTCCTTATTAACTCTTACTTCTTCTCCTCTCCTCTAACACCTTTTATTAATTTGCTCAAGAATGCAAACTCAACCTGTACACTTTTATATCATATGCTTGTATGTAAGTGTCTACTCGAGTACGTACGCGTATATACCTGAGTATATAAGTGTTCTTATATATACGAGTATAAGCGAGCATATACGTGTATAGTAGAATGTATAGCTGTGTGGATAAAAAATATTTGCAGATACCCATATATGTATTTATTGGCGCATTTATGTGAATACGTCTATGTACATGTCTACACGAGTATATATGCGTATATATATATACGCATATACTCGTATATTTAACCCCGTTTACTGTAAAAACAATACATATTGAGTAAAATTAATATTTAATTTGTATCTGCCTTATACCTAAAGATTAAGTGACATTAGAAGAACAATATTCGTTAAGCCTAATATTATGACCACTTTACCCCATCTTACTTAAATTGTTCTAAAAAATTATCTAAAATAGATTCAGCTAACTGCTAATGAGTAAGAGTTCTTGAGAAATGTAGGAAGCTTCTTGTACAGTCAATCTGTTCCTAATTCTAACAAACAAAATTTCCCAAGGATGTTAAAATAGGTGTTTAGATTTTAAAATTTTTCATGTTCACGAAAAATATTTTTTTTTACCAAAAAAAATTTTTCCAGTTGTAAAATTTTGTATTCAAAATGTAGTTTCTAACTGCTTTACTCTAAAATAAAAGTTTCACATTCATTCGAACGTTTATTTCCAAGCTATAGCCATTTATTTGACGTATGACCACTTTACCCCATTGACCACTTTCCCCCACCAGACCCTATCCAACGTTGTTTAGCACAAATAAACAGATTTCAGAATACACGTGTTTCGAGGTTTCGAGGAACCCCTTTTTCAATTCAAAGGTGTGAGCTTCTAGATGTAAAGACACCCAGTAAAAGCAATGAAAATGAACAGCAGACAGACGTGTATTCTGAAATCTGTTTATTTGTGCTAAACAACGTTGGATATTTCCTGTTATAACTAAATAATAGTAACAACATTTCCATTGAAACGCTGTTTTAAAATTAAATAATAGGAAAAAATCATTCAAAAACTCACGTTTTGACTTTTACAGTAAACACGTCCTTACTTTCAAAGCAAACATTCATAATAATAAGACCAAAAACATTTTATCTCGCCATTTTCTCAGTCTCAGATATTTAAATTTTAACGTCAGAATAAAAGTAAATAACAAAACAAAAATTAGGGGCAAAAGTTATGTTATTCTATTTAACTGTCTTGCATTTTTGAAAAAGCACTTAATTCCATAGATAAAAGATCTTTTCAGCTGTACTTTCTAATCAAGTTTTGCGAAACACGCAGTTCATTTTCTTGTTCTCTTTACGGACGCATTTATTTAATCATGTCACTTTATTCACGTCACATTTAATTATATAACCCACCTTTTTGGCGCTAATGATCTAACTGCAGGAGAGAAGAGCGATAAATGGGAAAAGAACAAAATACAACTTCGTCATCAACAGCTGTGTTTTTTTCTTCTCCTGCTTTATTTTTTTTTTCTTTCTCTCATCTCGGCTTTTCATTTATTTATTAATGCCTCCAAACCTCCCTCTCCGTTTGGTCACGTGATAGTAGCTCCAAAACTTGACGTTAATAGCTGTTAGGGGGATGGGAAGAGAAAATAATCTACATAATTTGGCAGTTTGTTATAAAAGCCTCTTCTACGTCTACATGACAGGAGGGCGGGAAACGAGTTGATGCTTTGGAACTATCCGGTGTTGCCAGGTGCCGCTGAACATTTTTTTTTTTTTTTTTTTTTTGTACCCGCTTTAGTTTTTCGATTTCGTTGATTAAGTGAGATAATTCTCTATCATTTTTTTTTTATAAATACAGTGTTTTTTCATTGGAATTTTGTTCGCAATTTTGCCAAACATGCCTATTACCCTCTTATTAATAAAGGTCTTAATAAACTAATTACACAAGATTACTTTGCTATGCTAGAAATAAATCACGTACTATTTAAAGTCATCATTTTCCCAAATGTTTTTAATGTTATAGCTTCCAATTTTCCACTCTGTTCCCTTTCATTCCATTATTACTACTTTTTAGATTCCTATTTCGGCCGTTTACACGTGCTTTTTCCCTTGTATATTTATTACTTTATTTTATTGTGTTCAGAAGGATATTTTTCCTTCCTTTTCTTTCGATTTCACGAAGAAGAAGGGGGAGGAGATTTTTATACCATATTTAATAAATCATTGAAAACTATAAAACGGATATCGGCTTAAAGTCTAGAACGCAAAATCGTTGCAAAGTAACAAATATTTAAAAATAGCGCGTGTTCTGGTCGGCTGTGTCTAGCGAGTGGCTAAAAATGTGGGTGTTAAACTCCTCTCCAGGAATTTTCATTTTAAGCAATTTATCAATTCAAGCAAGTTTACATGTGTGAAGGTTATTTGATTTATTTTATTCGTTCGATTTGGTTGATATATGTTGATGACGTTTCTCAGCCCGTATGGGAGGTCACGGGAGGTCACTGTGACCGTCCGGAAAATTCCTCATTTGGTTTATTTTTACTGACGATTGAGACATAATTGCACTATTTTCATACCTGAATGGTCCTTTTCATTAGAAGTACTAATGTGTGCATATACCAACGTGTATATTATCATTCGATAGATTTTGGAGAATTTCCGACCTCCCAAAAATTTAAGTTCGGGGCGCCCCTTTGAGAAAACACTTTTAAACTGCACTCCCCCGTCCCCTTCACCCCAAAAATATTTTCTGATTGGGTTAGTGGTTGTGATCAATACTTGGAACAAATTGATCAATTGAAACAGTGAAAAACAAAGGAATGTAAGTGGCAAAATTAAAAATTTGGACATAACCAGTACAAATGGTAGATGAACCTCTCCTCTGTCTTGGGGCAAGAGATAGTACTAACAACTCTGGTAGGTTCTGTTATACAGCATAATTTAGAAAAACTTCTCAATGAAAGCCTACCTAGGACCTTATCTTTAAACACGTTTTACTCTTCACTTGAAAATGTCCACTTACATTCCTTTGCTTCCACTACTTCCTAGTAATAAGTAATACAAAAGTTAAAACATACATAGGATGTATGCACAAACAAAATTACGAAAGTTTCTTAAGTCTCCCTACAAATGTAACAAGTCATTCTAAGGTCAGTTAACTTGCGAGGCTCGGAAATTCACATAAGACAATGAATAGCGATTACTTGATATGCTTGAAACTAGATGAAATTCAATTAAAATTATTTAAATAAAGTTTAGCCAATCTTCCAGACAGAAGGGGGAATTTAAAAAGCCAAGTGTCATTTTTTATGCAAACTATAAGCTAACAGAACGACGGACGCTGTGACGTTCCGTCCGCTTGACCAAACAAAAAAGAATCGCAAGATGACTTCAGAAAATAAAATCAATTAAATGAGCTGACGGCTGTCACTCTCAATAAAATTTTGGAAGTATTCCCCTACTATGTATCTCAGTTTATGGACAAGAATACATCTCGACCTGCTATATGGGTTGCATTTTTAGATTTAAAAAATCTTGGTAGTTTATTTTCACAGTTTAAACCATCATCTTCCTTTTAAAATTTCATCATGGGCGCCCATATGCAAAGTTAAAAGGGGGGGGAGGCTCAAATATTTTCCCTGTGGTTCAGATGGATATTTTCCACTTGGAAACCGATTTCAGGGCAGATTAGAGTCATTAAAATTTGACATTTTTAATAACTTATTCATTAATGGCTGGAGAAGAAATGTTTTTACATTTTTGCAAAGAAAAAAGTACTAAAAGCAAAGAAGTTCTAATTTCAAAGGGGGTCTCGAGCCCGCCCTTGCCCTATATGGGCGTCTTTGAATTTCAACGTATACCTTTTAATTTTTTAATTCATGAGCTGTATACCTTCTGATTCCCTTTTATAACTGCAGTATTAGATATTTCTATGCACTATACGCATTGTAATGTGAATTCTACACAGTAAAAAATTTTGTTTTCCTATTTTCTAACACAAATGTCTGATGCTTATTGCCTTAATAGATTTTACTCCGCTCGTAATAACTTTCTTTGCTGTTTTGTTCTTTTATAACGTTTAAGTATATTTTTTCTGAAAATGATTCGAAAAAAATACTCTACTGCTGCTCAGAAAATCTGCAATATTAGGTTCTAAACTCATAAAAAAAAATATTCAATCATCCAGAGTGGAGCAACAAAAATAACTCTGTTTTCAAATTTTAGAGTGAAAAAATTCCAAGTTTGCGGGAAGTTAACTTCTCAAATTTTGTAACGCTGATTTCAGAAAAATTACAAAGGAAGAAAAATGTAATAAAAAGATTTTAATGCTGAAGACGATGTAGATTCAAGACTGGTAACAACTTGGTTTGTCAGATGATGAATTTCTCATCATAATTCATGAAATACATTTTTCCAGTAGTTTCTAAAATAAGAAAATTTCAGGCATATTCAATAGAACAAGGCGGAAAGGAGAAACAATGAAAAAATGTAATTCTCCATCGATCGAGTTTTTGACATGCAATTCACTTATAGGCAAAGAATATTTAATCAGAAAAACATGTAAAATGATAAAAGGGGAAAAGAAACGTTCAATTTTGATAGATGGCGCCAAGTAAGCGTTTTGACAGCGAAACTGAGCGCTAAATAATGATAAGTTCTTTCTTTTTTGCGTTTACTTTCATTTCTTATTTTTCACTGAAAACAATATTTTATGTAGGTTACAGAATGAATTACTATGCGAATATTGATGAAGTTAGTTTTTCTTTCGTCAATAGAGATTATACATAAGAGGTTTTCTTTTGCCTTTGTGGCAGTTTCTATTATGACTCAAGTACTCTTTGGTACGCATTGCTTCTAATTTTTTTATTAAGTACGCGACTTAGAGATATTTGCACTGTTAAAACTATGAACATTAAAATACTGTCGACAGTTCCAAGTCACATATGGAGTCGAGGAAAGTAAAATACATTTCTGCAGGGTTTTTTTTTTTTCAATTCACACTTACACACTCAAAAAAAAAAAAAATTAAAAAACGTGCTTGAGCCGTTAAGAAGAGATAAAATGGAGGGAATGAAGACTTTCATTTGTGAAGTAATGATCCCAAGTCACGTGATACATTTGAAAATAAAGCATTGGAAGTAATGAGGTTTCCTTCGCTCGTTCCAAGCAAAAAGTGTCAACCATTCGTCGTTGTTGAGTCACGTTACTTGGGATTTTTGCCTCAGTTTTCGTTAAGCAATTAATAATAATTGGACTTGCTCCCTCCATTTACTAATTCCTGCTCTAAGTCTTGAACTGAGAATCCGTAGATTCCCATAAAAAATAAAGACCCCACTATAAATACATTTTCAATTAATTTAGTTGGATACAGGTTTTATCATCATTTTGTTAAAAGCATTTTTTTTTTACTAAATATGTTTATAATATGTTCAAGGTTCGGGTGGAAGTTTTCTGCTTCATAAATAATATACTACGTGTTTGTTTTTAGCTCTGCCGAAATTTTCAAAACAACTTGCGTCAGAAGTTTTTCTTTGATTCCGTTTTGAAGTTTTTAAATTTGAAATATGGAAATTTTTGCTGCATGTCTCGGTCATACCCCATAGAGTATGGTTGACTTAAAATGTTCGAGATATAGGAGCTTCTTCTTCTTTTGAATGAGATTTATTCTGAGTACTAACAGGTGGTTTTAGGAGATTAGCTTACTGTTTAGCGTTTGCTTCAGTCTTGTATGTTTTAAACATAATTCCAGTTTTTGAACAGTTCCAATCTATTTTATGCAAGAATCAAAATACGACGCTTTGTCTATTCGAAATAGAAAGTAGAAAATCAAGTAGTTAAGATCTATTCTTCCGTTGACCACAATCTTGGAACATTTAACAACCCTTCAATTAGTGTGATAATTGGTAGTTATTTCGCTGTTTCGAAATTCTACAAAACGTCATGCTTAAAATGTTAGTTACTGATTCATACTATAACATCAATAAAATCACTTTATACATATACAATATAATTCACAACGAAAACTAAAAAAAAAAGAATTTCAACCTTGAAAATATATATTTAAGAATTCTAGAGTCTTGAATCTCTGTCGTTTTCTTTAAAAAAAAAACTTCAACTATAGGACGAAACTTTAAACTGAATATGAGCAATTCAAAAATCTTTAACAACACGGTTTAACATTTACATAAAAACGTCGTTAACTTAGCGATAACTGAAAACTGCCACAGATGCTTGAAAAAATTCTTCCATTATACCCGCTTTCGAACACTTTATACTCCTTTCCCTTTCATTTCAGTTTCATGACCTATGCCTAATACTTTTTCCTCTTATTTGAGCATTTTTCCACACTTTTATGTTTTTTCTTTATAACTGCCACTACATAAAAGTATTACGGAGCTCTGCCATTTTATCAGCTGGCGAATGTTTTTATAACCTTCAGTTTTATGGCAAACCTTACATCGTGTTACCACTCGCTTTTTTATGCCTCTCTTATTTTTTACAACCATCCTTCATGATATATATTATATAGAAAAATCATAAATGTAGTATATAATAATTTACTCGTTACACTTGCATATGCCTCGATATTTTCCATTCGCTTTTTAAAGCCGCAATAAAAATCTGCGTACATAAAATTAAAAGGTAAAGGAAATAAAGATCGTTTGGGATTACTTTTTCTTCTGTGACGTCATTTTTGGCATCTGAGAACGCGGGAAGTATCTTTTGCTTTTAGAACAATAAAAGGAGTTATTGGGAAAGATAAAAGTTTTACCAAGTGTTGCCCAGCTATGAGCTGTGAGATAGTGACGTAGTGCTCGTGACTATCAGGTTCTTTTTTTATTGATAGGGTGATAAAATTGGATACCGCAGACGATAAAACCGTTGTAACGACGGCTGTCATGGATCGTGATTTCATGCGTCGAGAAAAAGTAATAAAATTTTTGAACCGATAAAATTTTTCGAGATATGACGAAAAGTTACGAAAAATCATTTGAATAAGCAAACAAGAACGTTCAAAGAAGAAAAATTGATAATTTAGAAACAGATGGGAAAATATTAAATCACTTTTTTTTTTTGCTGTAATATGTCGAAAGAAAGACAAAATCCTGCTAAGTATGTTCTCATCAAATTTGTTGGTTGGAGAAATGGAGAAAATGATAAAATTATACAGTATTTTTTAAACACTCCTTGTAATACATATTCTAACTCTTCAGAAACTTTTTAATACTTTTAAAAACACTTTTTTTGTGGTGATTTTTTTTCCCAATTTAATAAAAAATATAATAAAAGCAAACATTTTATGACTAAAACCAATAATGTTCAGTGTTTATTAGGTTAAATGAAATACTTCAGCTATACAACAAACAGAAATAACCGTGAATAGTATATTAAATGAGTCATTGGACTTGGAGGCCTGGAGTTTTTTATCCGATCCGACAAAACCCTGCTAAGTATGTTCTCATCAAATTTGTGGTTCTGAAAGTCCTGTGGTCAGCTTGTAGCAGTTGCCATAGCTGCCAAATTTCAGGGAACGTAAAGTTTAACGTCTAATGTTCTGTTAGTTTTCCCACATTGTAAACTAAATCTAGTTTTTTAAATTTGTTTTTTCCCCATTGTTTCTCTAAAAGCGAATTTTAAGAAACAGATTTAAAAAAAAAAAAACTCTTTTAAACGCTTTTGTCTTATTTACATATTTTTTCTCCCAAATACATAAACCGAAGACTTGTAATAATTAATTTTATTGATGGTGATATATAATTACTTGCAACGTTTCTTTAATTCTAAAAACAAAAACAAAAAAGCATTTATTTAATGAACATACATTTGCTCATTAACGAGATGAGAATTTAAAAAGACATTTACTTGATTTTTATTACATTTCTCTTATTAACGCGACGAGAAGTAATTAAAGGAAACTGATTTACCGAAAAACATATTTATCATGATATACTTCTTAACAACCTATTTGCATTAGATTAAAAGTGAATTTTCTGGGAAAAACAATGTTTTATTGTACATTAAACAAAAGTGGAAATTATTCTTTCTGTTGTCTTTTCTTTAACTCTTCGTTCCATTCAGAAGTTTTTTTTTTCTTCATTCTGTTTATTTTTCTCTCTCTCTTTTTTTTTTTGAGCTTTTCCTTTTCCCCTCGCCTGAATGTTTTTCTTTTGTTTTAACAAAACAACGTTTCGTCGTAACAACTAGAAAACGAACGCGTTCCTTTGATTAAATTTGAATTGATCAAACAACGGGGCACAGCGGACAAAAAGCACAACATTATGGTAGATATATTAGAGTAAGAATAAAAACTTCAGGAAAAAATTCCTTTTTCGCATGGCAAATAAAAGAAAGAAATGAATCAAAGTTAATGAAATTCCGTTGTTTTTGTCTTTCGAATATTGTTGGTGCTCTAAATTCATACAATTTCTTCCGTTGAGGGACAAAAAATAAATTACTTGTTACAACTTTTTATCTACGAAGTAAGCATTTTTTCCTCCTCTTAAATATGTTCATGTAGATACTTTATTTGAAAAGAAATCAGTTACGTACGTAATAAATAATTTTTGATATTTATCTAAGCAAAGTTTTTTTTTCGAACCCAACTATTCTACCGTTCTTTATTAGCTTAAAATGTTTACGTTTCTTTCTTTTCCGTTACAAATGCCCAAACCTTTCTGGAAGCGCAAATATTTCTGGAAAATTATGAAGTTTAAACATGTTTTTTTTTTCTATCCGAGGATCAATACTGATTTTAATTTTTATTCATTTATTTATTACATTCTTCTTCTATTTTGCAAAGAAAAAAATACATGATGCATTATTTTGATGCTTAATTTGCTAGTGAGTACACGTAAATTTAGTAAGTATGAAATAATACGTTTTTTTCGCCTTTAACTGTCTCTTTTTATGAAAAGCACTCATGCTAAATTAAAGCATTATGACGAATGAAAACTTTAATTAAAACTTTACATCAAACTCGAACGCAGTTCAAACAGCACAGAACAATTGGTTGGAATAGTCAAAAGCAATTGAAAACACAAAGTTAAGTTAGAAAACACATTTACCAGAGTCCGCTTTCAAATAATCTTAACCACTTTGAAAATTGATAGTTCTCCATTTTTCGTCATTGGATAGTATAATATCAAATCGCATAAATTCTTCTTCCTTCACATTAGAAATTTTATTTGTAGTTGAACCTTTTTAGCCTACTTTCCCTGTAAAAGTAATAAAAAGAAGAAAAAAACATGGAAAAAGTTTTAATGCATCTTAAAATATCGCGAAAAACAAAAAAAAAGTCAAAAATAAATAAAATATTTAATAATTAAAAACTGAGCGTATGTATCTATGTAACTACGTACGTGTATCTAAGTTACTTCTCCCGAATGACAGTAAACTGACCATAGAACCAGGTATCGATGGATTCGTAATCTTCCCATCTTTATGTTTGGCTATTCAACATAATCCTCCGATAATAATAAGTGGAGATATCAATTAAAAACTATTAATTATGACACTTTTATTTCGACATAAAATCCCTACTTTTCAAAGGCTTTCCTCCATTCAAATTACTATTCAGTGCTTCATCTCAACTTTCCACATGAATGCTTTTATTAAAATTTATCGTGAAGAAAATCATTGAGACGAAAGATCTGTTGCCATTTTTTTTTCGAATATGAACAAGTAAAATCCTTGCTTTTGTTTCAAAGGCTTTTCTTGTGAACGGGAAATTTGAAATGTTTACTTTTTGGTTATTTTACCGCAGTCTGCCGAAAAATTTGACTTTTTTTTTTTTTTTTTTTTTGTTCAAGTCTGAGTGTTGAACACGCGTCACTTGACATAAATTTTATTTTGAGGTGGACCGTGCAAAGCCGGACGACACAGCTATATATGCGAAAGTTTCTCTGTATGGATGGATAGATGGATGGATGTTTGTTAGTCTTTTACGACATCATTTGATGGGGGATCGGGATTGTAAGGGCAATGTTTGACTTTATTTAAGAATTATTGACCTCACACGAATTGGAATTTTTGAGAATTATACAAACTAACTTCTTCAACTCCTTTATGTTTCTACATAAAGATATGCTCAGACAATTTTTTTTTTCGACAATGAAAATTATTTCTTCAAGTAGACATTTTATTGTTTATATTTATTTTGGAAAGAACATTAGTTCATTTACAAAATTATATTTGGTAACACGGGAAAACAAACTATTGTTTATTTATTTACTTACTTATTTATTTATTTATTTATTTGATATGCTGTATTTATTTTAATGCGATTTTACTTTTAATTCTTTCTTGTTTTCTTCTTGAAAGCGGTTAAAGATTTTTTTTTTTTTTTTGCGATGGGAAAAAAAATATATTAGCTGCTTTGTTTAAAAGATGTTGCTCGTTTATTTGTCCATTTATTTATTTTTTACGCAACTGATTCTTCAAATGAGCGAGGCATATTTTGTTTCAGTTTAATCAGTTTAAAATATTAAAAACATACGTTTGAAATACTTAGAATACTTTAAATACGATTTTAGTTATTTTGAGAATATTGATCAGATACTAGAAAGTCGAGATATTGGTATACGGGAAAGTAGGCTCGTTTAGTTCTGCACGGAACTTCTTGTTATTATTCAATATCGGAATCAAATACCCATGAACTTAATAACCAATAAATTATTTTAATTAAAGTTTCAATTTCACTAGAAATATAATCCATAATTTTATGAAACATATTTATTCCATGACGTGACTTTACATCTTGTGCTTTTTGTCACCTCCTCCAAACCTTTTTTAAAATAGCTGGATTTTTTTCCTTCTTTATATTCTGCCCCAAAATTCTACACTTCATCAGTCGGGATCTTCGGAATTCATCAGTCCGAACGTTATAAACAGATTCAACTGCACATATAGAGCTTCCACAACATGAAAATTAAGTTTATAGGATTAAAGATATTTTGATGGAACATTGCATCGTTCAAAAACGCTCCACAATACAAACACAGTGAAAAACAAAATTAATGGAGACATACATTTTAAAAGTACATTAATTTTTACAGCATTGAATACAGTGTTGCCAGATGGTCAAATCCAGATTTCCCCAATTCCCTTTCAACTTTTCCCCAAAACGCGATATTTTCTATCGAAATTCCCCAAATTCAAAAAAAATTTTCCACTAATATTTTTATAAAATGAATCGACTCTCTCTAATATTTTTGTCTCTTGAAATTTTTTTCCCCCAAATAGCCAAATTTTCTTATAAAATTCCCCAACTTTTTTTTCTTCCCATTTTTCTTTTTTTTTTTTTTTTGTCTTCTTTACCTTTATCTTTCTTTATCTTTACTTTAAAAAAAACTGAAAGTATCTCTGTCTGTATATCGTCAGGATCTCTGTGACGCGCATAGCGCCTAGACCGTTCGACAGATTTTCATGAAATTTGGCAAAGAATTAGTTTGTAGCATGGGGGTGTGCACCTTTAAGCAATTTCTTTTTCTATTCCAATTTTAAGAACATTTTCTCGAGCAAAATTATCATAAGATGGACGAGTAAATTACCAAGTTATCATAACATGGAACCGTAACGTGGGCAACCCAATTGGCGAGAAATTCATCATGCATTATTTCTAAATATACAGGGGAACCAATAGACCTTTTAATTTTCTACTATGGGCAAAGCCGTGCGGGTGCCACAAGTCATAAATACAAGCGCTTGACCGAAAGAGAAGAAATAACCAAATATTTTTTTTTCTACTCGCATTTACTACTGCTTCTGTATGTACATTTAAACTATGATTTTTGTATATATTTATCCAAAAACATTCTTCATCACACTTATGTTTACCTTTTTCACCTATCAACTAGTTACTCACGCAGAACAATAATGCGAATTCCATAAAGTTGAGCAAAGCTAAACCAACGCTGTTTGATACAATGTAACTCTCTTGGCTTCCTTAAGAGGTTTTCCGCCTCCAGCTCAGTTAGTCCTATACCGGGCTGATGAATGCTAATAAGCACGAAACTGCAGTCCTCGGCTGGAATTGATGAGCTGGCAGCGTATTTCATGTATTTCTGCCTTAGCCCTGGCTATAGGGCGGTAACTTACTGAATGTAACTACTACTTCTTGACGTGAATTTAAATACGAAAAAAAAATCTTTTCTCCCGAGGTTTTTCTTCCCCAGAATTTCCCCAAGAAAAAAAAATTTTCCGCATAGAATTCCCCTCAAAACCCATTTCCCCAAAATTTCCCCAGAGAGCACCAGATTTCCCCAAAATGGGGAAATTTCCCCCAATCTGGCAACACTGCATTGAAACAGTTGCTTCCCGATATTTTTTTGGGGGGGGGGGGGGAATCACTGTTTCAAATTAAACAAAAAAAGTTTTATGGCTTTAACTTATAGAAGACGTATTGTGTCTAGAGATCGTTAAAAGAGCATCGACAAACAGAAATTACAAAAAGAAGAAAATGAAACAGGGGAAGTAGAGTGAATTAGATTTGGTTTGCGATGAGAGAGAAGGAAGTACTGCAGAAAATAAAAAACTTGTGTTCATGTTGTTTGCCGTTAGATATTATTTTGTAAACGGGCAACATGTATAAAGTACTTTTGAATTGAATGTTTTTATCTTATGCTGCTAGAAAATCGCCCGTCAAGGTATGATGGGTGAAAACTGCTTCTAAGTTTGTAGGAAGCAATTGCCTGTTTGGCGATATTTTAAAAGTTGAAATTTTAAGCCTAACTCCAGTGGATGAGCTCTAAGCTCCAGTGGATTGCGTTAATTTTTGACCACTTTTTCAAAACTTCATTCTCCTGGATTGACAGTATTACCAATGAAACAGTTAAATAACCGGATCTAAATCAGATTTGTCAAAATAAAGCGTTTCCCTGCATGTCAAACATTACCAAAAAATATTGTGAAATTATTATGCTATGGCGCGGGTTTCATTGTTGACGACGTACAGTATTACTCGATCAGTGAATTTGCCATTATATATATATATATATATGAGGATTATTATGATATTCTATTATTATTAAACTGTTAAACGGATCGAAGTATTCTTATAAGTTGGAAATTTAAAAAAAAAGACCGTTTTAAATAGCACTAATTTTTGATTTAATTTAGAATCGGTTTAAGTTTTTCGAGACTCCTTTTTTTATGCATCATGCATTGTAAAAAAAACCATATACCGCCAAGATTTTGCCAAATCACGATTACTTGTTGTTGTCACGATTACTTGTAGTGTATAATTTGAGTTAATTACAAATGTGTTTGATTAGTCCTGTGCATTTTTCTGAGAAAATCTGTTACCCTTATTTCCCGATTTAAGAATGTGGTCAAACGTGTAGAATCACATTGCATTAGCATAATAGCATATTTATCTTTTATGAAAACTAGCAGTCTGAGTTATTGTCTCAATGGTTTGTTTAAATCGTAAATCCTGTACTTGGCATTAAATATGGTTTGCAGACAATATTTGAGAGAATTTAAGCTGGAGATTTTTCAGTATATTACACACTGAACATTTCTATCAATTATAGCTTTTTAAAGTAATTTATCAGCATTATCCAAAACACAGGTTTTGAAAACAATTAAGGGAAAATATTGTGCTTAATTTTACCAGGGTTTTTTTTTTTTTTTTCGTGCAAGACTTTTACTTGAAATTAAATGCATTCATTTTAGCTTTAAAATTATTTTACAAGTGCCTTTTCTTACTTAAATGTTCATTGTACTTTACGTTTGGTAATGAATTAGGCAGTTTATGGTAAATAACTAACGTCCTTTGTTGGTTACTAATATATTGACAACTAATACACTCGAAGCAAGTAATTTTTTTAAACCGCAAATAATTATTATTTGTAAGAAACGTTTCAAAATAATGTAACATTTACTTAATAATGGATTCTTTTATCTTGTAGTGACTGGGCAGTTTAGTCTCTCTCTCTTTTTTTCTTTTTCTTTTTTAATTGAAAAAGTACGGAGATGAAAATAATGAACGGGAAAATTAATTGGTTAAAAAAAAATATTATATTCGATGGAAAATGAGAAATGAATGGGAATAGCGTTTTGATAAAAATAAAATTTATATTTTGCTATGAAAGTGAATATCAAGGAAAGTTAAGACAAGGTTGCACGGTACATGCAAATCATCAACCAATAATTTTGTGTAAAATGGTATTTCTGTAGGAATCAAATTTTTTGTATTTGTTAATTGTTAAATAAAAAATTTTATTTATTTATTTATTTTTTTGTAAGTTATGAGATTTTAAACAAAAAAATGCTTTAGAAAAATTAAGTTCGTTATGTATATTTATACTATATGTGAGCGTACATGAACATACATTGAAAGAAAATATATAAACTTTTTCCTTAAACCTTCAATTGATATCTATACAAAATTTGTTCTGTGTATATATTTACAATGTTAATAGGAAAAATAGCAAATTACTCTTAGGCTTTCAGCTTGTCTTATCAAAGTAGTGCTTTCATGTGAGATACCAAACTTTTAATTAAAAAAAAAACATTTGAGCACAAAAAGCTTTGAAATGTAGGTATTATTCTTTTCTGAGTAAATAATTTGAAACAATAAATTTAAAATTTTTCCCGAGTGGAAATGAATTTTTTAGGGGTTTTTTTTTTGTTTGCCCGAAAAAATTCCCGTTTTTTTCATGATTGTTTCCATCTTAATTTATATTATACATTTTATAAGTACTAGCTGCTGCTGTTATAATCGCCTTCATTTATTCTATTGCTTTTCTTTTGCATGGCAAATAAAATAAACCGAACAAGCCAAAAATATTTGGCTTGATCAGTTCTAAAAGAAGTTGCATAACACGATATTGTGGAATATTTCTTTTCAATATGAAAGAAATATTGAACAAAACAAGGTTTTTATTTCCAATGCATTTTAAATTTATACGAAGTGAGCATACGAGGTATAGAAAAACAAGACATAAACTTGCATCATGACATTGACATATGATTTTCTGTTTGCTAATGTAAGAAAAAATCGCTATGCTTAAGGAAATTGCAAATGTTGTTCCGAATAAATATGTTAAGTAGCAAATCGTTTGAAAGCATAGATAAATACATTCTTCAGATTTATTTTTCGTTTATTTTTTTGTTTGGAAAATATTTGCGAACATTCTAAAACATTTTTCCATTGTGAATGTTTACTGCGTTGAAGAATTGTACGAATTATCGATGTTTTCTTTATCATTCCCGACTTTTAGTGATGAATCATTGTGAAGTACACGGTGTGTCAAGATTTATATAATGGAATTCATTCTGTGATAGATATTCGTGTGTTCTAAAAAAAAATCTTATTTAATTTTCATTTGCCATTTTGCATACTGATGGCTAAACAAAGCCGTGTATTGTTCCACAAGGTTAGTCCTTGCCAAAAAAAAAACTTAAACTTTTATTATTATTATTATTATTATTTTTTTTTATTTTTTGTTTAAAAAAATGTTATTTGGCATTCCATGTAGGGTAAAAATGGGAGAGACGATATACTTTTAAAGTTACACTATTATTAAGAATTGAAATTACCATTAACGAGCTTTAGACTTGAATTAAGAAAAAAAAGTAAAACTTGTAAGTTGACAGCAGGCCATCTCTCCCATAATGTGTGGAAGAGACTCCATATGAGGCAGTGAGAAGCAAAGGAATGTAAGTGGACATTTTCAACTGAAGAGTAAAACGCGTATAAAGATAACATCCTAGGTAGGCTTTCATTAATTTTTTTTTTCTAAATCATGCTGTACAGCAGCACCTACCAGGGCTACTAATACTATCTCTTTCCCCAAGACAGACAGGGGGTTCCCCTACTATTTGTACTGATTATCTCCAAATTTTTAATTTTACCACCCTTTGCTTCTCACTGCCTCATATAGTGTAGGAGAGGAGAGATGCCATATATGTTATTATTCCTTATTTTTGAAATATTTGAGCTTATTTCCCTACCACGATTATTACAATCTGGTACGTACATTGCACATGACTCATGCAGCCATTTTTGGAGTAAAGAACATTTAATTCAGTCAGGTTTTTTTTTTTTTTTTTTTTTTTTTTTTTTTTTTATATAATAATTTTTTCTACATTCCGTGCACACAAGCAACTTGTTTTCGCTTCACTGTTGAGCTAGATAGTTTTAGGATTGGGTAAGACTTTTGAAGAATCTTTTCAGGGGAGTTTTTTTACCAATGGATATTTGTCTGAAAGTTGATGGTTTCTGTGGAGACAGAACTGCAGTGGAAGTCAGAAGAAGCTACTTCAATTAAAACAAATATTGCAAAGGAATGATCTGGAATAGCAGTAGAATTGTGTGGGAATCTTCCACAAGCTTTAAAACCTGATGTAACATTTCCCACGGCATTCCATAAAGTTTTTGAGCTTCATTTCTCGACATTTCTCCTTTATTTTTCAATAGCTAAAATTAAGTCATATTCACTTCACTGCCCCATTATTACCGTATACTTCCTCACGTATTTTCTTTGCTTTTTAAAAACAGAAAATAATGTACAAAACACCCCTTTATTTACACATTTGAAAAGTTTGGCATCTCTCCTCATTATGTGGGAGAGATGCCTCATAGGTATGAAGTACGTAAGTATTAAGGCATATTGCAAGATGTAGTTAAAGTAAGTTAATAACAAGCTAAATCAAACATTAAAACCAGTTCATACTTTACAGTGTCTGTGTTTTACATTTAACACTTATTGATATCGCAGCGACTCAAAATTTTCGTCAAAAAATACTGGCACTAAAATAATAATTTCTGCATACACACGTCACACTCAAACGCAGTCGAACAAGAACTGACTCGTTAAGAAGAGAGTGTTTATGAGTGAATAAGAACAGTGAAAAATACAGTCATCTCTTTCTTAATCACTGACTTTCTGAAGGTTTGGCGTCTCTCCTTATATGGCGTCTCTCCCACTTTTACCCTATGATTTTAATAAAGGATTTAAATCTCTTTTTTTATTTTTATTGATACTGTTTGCGGGTCACTCTTCCGAAAGTGATGCAAATCACGTCCGAAAGTTTTGAATTTTTATAATTAATTATAATATTTGAAACCAATTGAACACATTCTTCTTACTGATTCTCCATTTATTAGTGTGTAATCAAGTATGAATTGTTTGCATAAAGTAATTTACGAAGGTTTAAAAATATTTTGCTTTGGGACAAGAAGGAGAATATTACATGTCCAATATTGTATGTTTCGTATTGTTCACTATCCTATAGCCGTTTCAAAAATAAAATAAACAATAACAGTAATCTGGAGATATTTTAACGAAACTAACTGGTATAACTCACGTGCTTGAATAACTACTTAGAATTTTATGGTCACTAAGCAAGGTGAGTCTAATTCGTGTTTTGTTCCTTGTAATGAATTTGAACTGATGAATGTAAATTCTTACATTTGTATAAATGATTAAAAGGAAAAAAAAATATTTTCCTTGAAAGTACAAACAGAATAAGTGTTATAACCATTATTTCATTGTATGCTAATCAGTAACTGTAACTCTTCTTTACCTTTAAAACGATTAATGGCTTAATCATCCGCTCCGTTACAAGGAATGATCAAACTATTTAAAATGCCTTCTTTTTTTAGAAGTACAAACCATTGATTTTTGTTTCGTACATAAATAAATGGGGAACAGATACAGAAATGTATATGATAAGTATGTAAACATTTTTGCAAATTTAATGAAATTCAAAAGTGTCGAGCATGATTCGTTCTGTTTTCGTGAAAATGAAATGCCCTTTTTTTTCTTTTTAATCCGGTTTTAATCTTAGCGTATATCTTAAGAGATAAAGTTCAAATTGAAGTCATAAAACACCTTCTGTAGACATGTGAAACAACATGAATTTATTGGAAATGATACCTTTTAGACATGAAAAGGTTTTGAAAATGTCTGTGAGAGGATGACGAAGAAGACAAATGCAAAGAGTTTTATTAAAAGTACCATACAAAGTCTTCTGCTTGAGACAAACATTTTGCTGTATATTAATTTTCTTGAAATATACTATTTTTTTTAAAAAAATAGCTTTTATTCAACTTGTTCTGTCGCTAGCAGAAGTGAGACAAATTTTTTAATATTTGGATTTTGAGCTTTTGAAAATTTTCAAACAGTACAGGTTTTGAGGTTTTCCATGCTTCACGTCATCAGTTTAAAAGCGTTTTCAACTTTTTTTTTTTTTTGCTTTAACCTTCAACCAAAAACTACTTTCAAATTCTAATAATAATTCGAAGTATCTAAAAATTACACGCACACACATTTTTTCAAATATTAAATTTAAAAAAAAGCGAGCAAAACCGGGTAATAGTGAAAATGGTCCCTCTGCATTCCAAAAAGCCAGAAATGTCTACCATAGAAACGGTAATTTCGACTTGAGATAAGTTGCAGCTTTTCAGTGACGGCTCCGCGCTCCAAAAGTGCGATTTGATCCTTCGCTAATCGCCAGTTTGCCATCCGATAATCTTCCCAACTGGCGTCCGGTGAAAAATTGTTACAGGGAAGAGGGCGAGAGAATTCTTCTTTCCCCCTTGTTCCATCATCGCTCCGGTGGGATTACACTACCCTCCTTTTATTCGCTTATGATCGCTTCAATTCATGAGCGGCTTTTTGTTCAGCTTTCGGGATAATATGTGCGTTCGGAAACACCCCGTGGAGAGAGAAGACTTGTGGAGCTTGTCGTCTCATACAATTTTTTTATTGCTGTTTTTGCTTTTAGGTTGCCGTATGAATAATGATATCGTTTCGCCAAAATTGGCGAGGATTTCACACTTTGTCGCAAATCATCTTGTTATCTATTAAAAGTTTTTTTTTTTTTTCAATATCAAGTTGAGGATTGTTGAAAATAAAATGTTGGATACTTGTTCTTCGTTTTATAGCAGAAAAAAGGAAAAAAAAAATAATCATTGATATTTCATTTATGTTAAGAAGGTATAATGTAGGAATATGAGGCTAAGTGAAATAACGGGGCAAAGTGAAATCTTCAAATATTTACTCTGCTTTTAGCGCCTTTTGCCTAGTAATATTTTAACTATGTTGTAACACATATAGTCTATTCTAGTCAAGAAGAAATTACCACCGAAAATCAAAAAAATATAATAATACAAGCAATTTTCGAAAATTGATACTTATATTGTAATATTTTGTTGCAAGTCAAAAATTATTTTTGTCATTATTAAATGATAAAGTTATTGTTATTATTAATTTAAATATTGAGACCTACTAATATACGGTGCAGTCTTAATTTGCTTAATATTAGGCTTATTTGTATTTCAATTACTTTGTAGAGTTAGTCAAGTGCTTGCAGGGCAAACTGGATGGGGCAAAGTAAAATATAGTCCATTTCATTTACTTTTTCAATCTTTGATAAAATCACTTACGTATTAGTTAATTAGTTTTTCCATTCACATTTTTTTCATTTAAAAATTTCCTTATTCATTCAGTTATTGTCTTCTTCATTCGCTATTTTATTCATTCATTTAAACTTTCATTAAGTTAATACATTCATTAATGTATTAACTTATATATATATTTATTTATTCGTTTATTGTTCGTTAACGTTATTGAAATTCGTTTATTTATTTCAAATTATATCAAATTATATTCAAATTAAAATTCGTTAATTTATTTAAATTCGGTTGTTTAAATTCGTTTTTTAAACTTCTAATGCATTAACTTATTTATATAGTTATTTATTCGTTTATTGTTTTAATTTCATTTCTTCATTCATTTTTTTTATTTATTCATTTATTCTATTAAAGATATCTTTAACAACCGAATATAAAGTACTTCTTTCCAAAAATATTTTATTTTTCACTTTGCTCCATGAAAAAAAGAGGAAAAAAAAAATTCTACTTTTTTAAAGGTACAAATATATTGTCAAAAATAAAAAATAGTGTTTCAGTGCAAGTTTTATTATAAAATATAATGTTCTGTCTTTATGTACCAAATTTTTCAAAACAAATTTCCAATTTGCTCATTTCGAAAAAAGTAAGTGATCTTAATCACTTCACTTTGCCCCATATTCCCCTTCTTTGATTTTCATCTAATCCTCTTCCGTTGAAGACTAGAGCGACGTCTAACAACACAATTCAAAAGTTTAAAATGTTATCTGAAGCTTTATATTGAGAACACAACATAAAAAATGTGTTGTTTCACTTCATTTAGCTGTTTCACTCATTTAGTTGTTTCTTATTTTTATTTAAAAGCAATTCAAATATTATAGATTTTTAATCTGACTCAAATTTAAAATGAAAAAAAAGAAGAAAAAGGAAAATGAGTTCTAATTTAAGGGGGGAGGACCAGTTTAGACGCATCAAAAAATACATTTTTTTTAACGTCATAAAATGTTAGTAGAACTACTCAAGAATGTGTTGCCAAAATTTCAATTCGAAATTCCGTTTAGTTATAATGCTATAAGCACTTAAAAAACTGAATTTTTCAATCGCGTTTTTTCTTGAAACGATTTTTTTTCAACTGGTGTGCATCCTAACACAAAACGTTATGGGCCAAACGTTCTGAAATTTTGTGCGAATTTTCTTTATTCAATTACACTCTATATGAACTTAATTCTGGAATGATATTATTATTAAAAATATTTTTTTAATGCTTAAAGGGTGAACAAAAATGGTAGAAAAACGTGAATTTTGTGATCAAGAACCTCAAAAGCATGAAATGTTACTTTTTTTTTTAACCGGAGTTAGGTTCAAATTCAGAAGAAATATGTTGGTAACGATTAAAAAAAATTGTAATGAGTACAGATAAAAATTGTGACTTCAGGAATGCACACCAGCAGCAAGCTCAGATGGCGGCCCTCCATGGACATCAGCTTTAAACTCCTCTATTTCTGTCAGAAATAACTTGAAAAAATTAAAAAGTGTACTTCAAAATATAAATAAAATATCCTTTAAGTTTGAACAAATTCCGATTATTCCTTCCTTGTTGAAAAAATTCACGAAAAACACTAAAATTTCTACCTCCTAAACTGGTTTTCCCTCTTTAGTTTCCATTTCTACCGCTTTTTCTTCGTAACAAAAACGATCGAAAAAGTGTTTCACTGGCTTTCCAACAATCACCGCTGTAGTAATAAAAGTATGCTAAAAATCTAGAACGTTGTATTATTATTTGAATATATACATTTATCCGTCATATCATAAACCCGTATGCTCAGTTCCATCGACTCCAATACATATCTGAAATGCACGTGAGAGCGTTGATTCTAGCATAAATTTGAATACAGACATGAGAAAGGCACAGAACTATATTTACCGATTAACTATTAAATACGTATGAAGTTATATATGTAACATAATGAGTTAAAGCAAAAATTACACAGCAAAAAAAAAAAGTTAGTAAACGAAATATACTTCAGGCATCAGGCATATTTAAAGGAATTCTTCTAAAAAATAATGAATAAAAATAAACTTTTTAAAAAATGGGGGAAAAAGTTAAATACAAAAGACAGTCTAGGCTCTCTTGGTAAAACAGCTTCGACAAAACAACTTGATAGAAGTGTGAGAGCCTTGTAGTTTTTGAAACTAATTTTAATGCGTAAATAGTCCAAATTTCATTTAATACCAAAATATTCAAAAGAAATTGAAACAAAGTGATTTAGCTGAGCTCCTGTGAGCTGCTATTTAAATTAAGCCCTGGCTGAAAGGCAGAAAAGGAATAAAAACTGAAGCATTGAGAGATATTCCTAATGTGTCGGAAGTTTGACAATAGTTTTTACAATTGATGTATTTTAAACCACGCTCTCTACAACTTAATGCGCTATTTTCGATTCGTTTTCGTTTCTTTCTTCCTTTTTTTTAAAAATAGATCTTTCTACCACTTCGTAATTCGTTTTTAAATTCCATTTCTTAACAAGTATTTGCTATTTTTCTGTCATAGCCTTGCAAACGTATTTTCTGTAGGATCATTATTACCCAACAAAACCTCCCTTGGATTTCAAAAGACGTGCTTACACTTTTCATTGTGAATTTGAGCTTTAAGAATACAAATTTGTTAACGAAGGAAAATAATATTTATCACGCTACTTCTCTGGACATGTTATGAATTATTATCCATTTCGCACTGAAAAAAAGAGAAAATTATGATGTCATTCTCTGAAAATGGTTGTTAAATTAGTTTTTCTCAAGAATATTAGGAAGAAAAACAACATAATATAACCGATAAAATGATTATTGAATTAGCTAAGCATTAAAAATAATGTTAAAATGACTTTTTCGTATAAGTTTGAAGTGTTTTTAATTAGGCGATTTTGCGCCAAACATTGCAAACCCGGGGTCGGTAAAATCCACATAATAGGTATCAGCCTCATCCAAACAGTTAGTCACGCTAGCATATTATAAAAATAGTTCCTGGGCGTACAATAACAAAAGTAAGAAAGGAAACTCTCGGGTCAAAGGTTGGGATGTTAAAAAGGTAGCATGTAGAGGGAAAGTCGGAGGAGGGAGGTAATGTTTTCTAAATACTCTGCCGAAGCGACACGGCGCTAACAAAGAAGCCGAATCTGCCATTTTGAAGCTGTTCCCGCAACAAAAACGGAGTATTGTTGGGAATCACATCTGTTGCTTTGCTTTGTCGAAAATGATAATAGTCGTTAACTCTTCAACAAGTTTTTGATTCAGGGGATTTGATGTGATTTTTAAGAGTCTTATGCAAATATCACTAGGACTAGCATTTAGACAATCAGGGGAGGCGTCCATTGACAACCCCCCCCCCCTTCCCCTGGATTTTAGAAACATAGTGAAATAACGCATTTTTGTACGAATTTTGTTGTTTTTCATCTAAAAATTTTTCCAGCACAACCTCTTTTCCTCACTCCTCCCCCCCCCCTAAAATTTTTGAAATGACGGGTCTGAATATAGCATTATCCCGAAAGTATTTCACGCTTGAAAAAAACCTTATCTCAAAATTAGCAAGAACCATTGAAATGTCAATTTTATGTAACATTATTTTCTCTACCATTTTTTTAAAAATTATTTTAATCTTTAGCAATTATTCTATATATGTGGAATAATTTCCAGAAAAGAAGGTAATTAAATTACATGAAATCGTTAATGCATTTTTAACTGGCCGAAAGTTTCGGTACAAACCACTTCTTCGATTCCGTAAAAAGAAACTGTGCCGGAATATTAGGATTCAACTCTCATTCTGCATCTTTGATGTTTCTTTTCATAACAAATTTTCAAAGAAAAACTTGTTAGCATCGCATCGTCAAAAAAATTTGGTTCAAAAGGATGCGCTGTTTTTTTCGGGGGGGGAGGGGGGCTGAGCAACTGCTTAAAAAATCATCTGGCTTGCCATCTATCGGCAGAATTTTGAATCTCATGGCAAACCTATTTCGATTCAATTTTGCTCCCGAACACAATTTATCTTCCTGGAAATAGATAGAATATTTTCCCCGGGCTTTCTCTTCCGCGAAGGCCCATTCGGACAAATATGTCTAGAGCTATTCAAATAATTCCGGAGTTTGATTCTCAATTCCTAGGAAGAATTTCGAATGTCTAAAAATTTTGTCTTTCGAATAGATTTACGCGGGGCTGCATTTTATGTGAGGCAAAGAACTCGGAAAATCTTTTGTGTATTTCTCTGAAATTCCACGGGGAATATTCTTGAATAAAGTAGACCCGTTCCTCAACTAGAATTTTTTATGCTTATATCTTGCCGGAGCTGTCATCCCAGCTTAGAATATGAATTGTGGCACCATTTTATTTTTTGGCAGTTGAAATATAGGTAACTATTACTACTAGCATTTTCTTACATATTATTCTTGCGCCATAGTTCATCGATTCTCTGCGTTTATTATTGAAATTTATTTTTGAAAATGATGAAATGATTTAATGTTAGTTATCATTTCATTTTTAAATTGCTAATTATTGCTTATATCCGCGTCATTGAACAAGTAACAATTTAGTTTTGAATGTATTTATCGATTTTGAACAAAAGTCTAAGGATCAAATTATATATTTAATACATTTCTAGTCGTCCAGTTAAGTTCTCTACTTGTACGGTCATTGACTTTATAATAGATTTATTATTACTTGAGCGTCTAAAGCTCTCTCACAGAAATATTCAGTCATAAAGCAGAAATATGCTGCATCATCTTTCTCATTTTGTGATAAAATAAATAAATCTGTTTTAATGCCATTTGGCATGATTTTAGAAAACACATTGGAGTAATAACTGAGGAACATTAAGGATGCTGAAAGTTGGCATCATGTTTTCATTCCACTTTTTATTATGAAACATATTGGCGAGGAATCAAAGGGAAATGCCAAAATAAGTTTGGATTCTTGACCATGCGTGAATTGAAGGCGATGTTTATGTTGATTATAGTTTATTCAATCGATTCTAAAATGAATGCAGATTTGTTAGAAAAGATAGCATTTGCTAAACTATGTATTTTGTAACACATCTTGTTGAAATTGTATAACATCATTAAGTATCTTTCGCACTGATTTATTAAAAACGAATTGTGTTATCAGTTTTGAATTGCTTCAAATTTAAATATTTAGTATCAAACATTTGAAAATTAAATCAGTAATTTGAAAACTAAACTGTTGCTCTTACGCTGTGCTTTGTTGATATATACATTGCGAAAGTAATGCTCGAAAAGAAATTGCATCACACATTAGTTTTGTTTATTTTTGATTATTTGTTTATTCATTCTTTGGCCTGACTATTGAAAGACGACAGTAGTTTTTTGGAAATTTTGACTTCTAATTTTTTTGAAATATTATGTGAATAAAACGCATAAAGTTGAACTAAGATGACAGATTGAAAGATACAGTGTTGTATTTTTTTGTTTTGAGTAAAAACCACGAAATAACAACTTTATAGGGACATTCTTCTTTAGAAATTGTCACTATTGCGCAGAATCCAGCATGAGGAAAACCAACCTTCCAAACTTTTAATGAAAATTTTCTGCATACAGTCTAAGATGCAATTAGCTATTTTTTCTGTACGATAAAATTTTACTTGATACCAGAACGTAACTGTAAAGGAGTCAAGTTTTAGTTTCCTTCTATGAAATTTGAAACGGAAAATATTTCGTATGAAAAGAACAAGTAAACATTTTAGCATCAGAAATACAGGCAAATTCAGGGTCAATCTTAGCTCTTCAAAGTTTGTAATTACTCTACAGGTCATAGCATCGGTTGCATTTTAAGAATATGTAGATCCATTCCCGTGCCTCAAAAAAGGATATCTTGAAACTGTGTAATTTGTGCCTAAATTTTCAATTTTGAATATAATTTTCATTACTCTGGGTTCTTTTTACTCACAAAACTTTGGTGTTTTTATTCTTATATTTATTATTTATGTATTTATATATTTTTGTTTCAGAGACAAAAAAGCGAATTCTTTCAAGGATGAAAAAAAGTGTTGGCATGGTTATTTGATTTGTGAAAAGTTCAGATTTAACATTTTGGACGTTTTTTCAAAAAACTCAAGTCAACGTTAGGCAAAGTGAAAATATGAGGATTATGTGCATTTGACTTTTGAGGAAAAAATAACTCAGTGTGAAATCTAACAACGACATTTATTACTGTTTATACGTTATTAACTCCTACTGAACACCTTACTTTCTGAAAAAGTTTGCTAATCACATATAAACATCTTATGAATTCAATAATTTTACTGAACAAGTGAATCACAATTTCAAAGTAATTCTACAAAATGTGTATGAAATATGTTACTACTTTAGGTTTTAATAGAGTTAATTTTCTAACGATTACATATTACAATCTCAATATTAAGAAGAGATCCAAATATTGGATCATTGTCATCTATTGTCATCTACTTACAAAAAAAAAAGGGCTGCGGAGTTAGAGTCGGATTCGGGCTGATTTTGAAGTAAAGGAGTCGGAGTCAGGAGTCAAAAGTTTAAAGTTCCAAGAATCGGAGTCGGTCATTTTTCCTCAAAGACCGCAACTCTGCCAGTGCTTGCGGAGTCAGAGTCGGGCTGATTTTGGGGTGAAGGAGTGGGAGCCGAAATCGAAGGTTCTAAAATTTTAGGGGTCGAAGTCTGTCATCTTCTCTCCGACTCCGATGCCCTGAAAAAAGTACATCTTAGATGCATAATTTCAACATAATCGCATTACAAATCCCTTTTATTTCCTGTTCCTATTTCACGCTTTTGAAGCACATCGGATAAAAAAATATTGAGCCTAAGATCCTTCTATCTTAGTAGGTATTATTGATAAAGCGATACCCAACTTTTATTTATTTATGTATGGATGTTCCCCTCCCTAAAACACCAGCAGGTGCCGCTGCCTTTTTATCTAAGTGCTAAGAACATAACTCGACGTCTATATCAGATATAAAAAAACGGAAAAAAGAAAAAAGCCGCTCCCCTCTTAATATCTTTTATTTATTTGTCTTTTTTTTTTCTTCTTCCACTCCTTAGTCTTTTGTGTAGAGGTTAAAAAGATAATTATTACAGCGTTCACGTCCCAATAGCGCAAAGCCCCAGGACGAATGAAAACATAAAAAATCTTTAATGGTAAAATTGCAGCTTTTTTTCGATAGGAGATAAATTCCATCATGTTTTCTTAAACATCTGATTATCGTTGAAGGATCTCAGACATTGATTTATGAAACAGAGGTGGTTTTGAAAATTGTATAAATGCATAAATAGTGATTAATATGTAAAAGGAACTTGTTAGTCTATGCAATTATCTTGAAGGTTTTTTTCCGCTTTGTATTTTTATAGTTCTTCGGTACGGGGTTTTATTTTTTTCTTCTCTTCATCATTGTATCTTTCCTTCCAACCTTTGGACTGTTGACTCGATATTTAATTCTATCCACGCGGTTAAAATAACACAGTACCACTTCAAAGGTTACTCTAAGAGTTGTGTGTAACCGACATATTAGTTTTTGAAGGATCAAGCTAGCGAACTCTTAAGTCCATTTAGATTATCTTAATGCGTCTAATAAGATAATTTGAAGGCAGAAAGGATATTAGTTTTATCTTTCGCAAAATGTTTGTAATAAAAACACGTTTAATGCATTTCCACGTGAGTACCATTACTCGACTCGGAGAACATTCAATATGCTCAAGATTTCCTCCCAGTCGTTTAAGAACTCACAACTTATTTTCTATGGATATCCGAAATTGTAAGCTTCGGAGCTTTGCATTTTAGAGCTGAAGCCTCTTACATAATTTATAAAAAACCGTTAAAATATTCCCTATTAATTATGTTCATTAACATCGCGCTGATGTTTTAATTGCTCCGAGACCAACTGCACATGATTTGAATGAAGACCGCAGGTTCGATGCCTGCCGGTCGAAGATCCTTCGTGCTCACTAATAGTGAATCATGCATCTTAAACCTATCATTCTTGCAAAGTCCTCCAAGTCCCCATTCCAAATCAGTACCTATAGGGGTGCTACGTCAGGATCCGCAAGGGGTGCTCCGCTTAACTACATGTTGGTTGAAGGGGGGCGACTGGAGTGTAGTGTCAATTAGTTAATGGTGCTCACGCAAGAGTGCCTTAAAAGTAATTTTCGAAACCAATGCTCGAAAAACGGACAGTGGCTAAACAATCCCCCTCCCTCCCCCAAGAAAAATCGTTTTTTTTCTTGTAATTTTTCGTAACAAATCCTTACCGATGATTGCGATCTGTTGAAAAAATGCAACCATTCTATATTGCATTTTTTGAAAAATTGCTTTTGAATCGCAAGTTACAGCACTATTTTACAGCGTACCTGATGTACTATACTTTAAAAAAAATCTTTGTCAAATAATTATTTTTAAAATGATATTGAAAACAGAAATTTTTAACATTTTCTTTATTTGAGAAAAAAAAACGCGAGTAAAAAATTGACTTGAGAGACAACATAAGAAATTGTTTTGCTGCTTTACTGAAAGATAACATACCGAGAAACAAAATGTCTGACACGTCAGTTTGCTTTTGTAATCTAAGTCATGTTTGAAGACCCAACCACTTTTCCCCCACCCCATCGTTAGACTTTCTTTTTCAAACTCCACGCTTCTTTGCTTCAAAAACCATGAAGCCAAAAATAATTTTTGAAAAAGTAAATAAAATAATAGTCAGTAGAAGAGTTATGAATATGGCAACCATTTTTTTTTTCACTTCATAAAAAAGGGAAATCTGTTTCTTTTATGCGGCTCTGAACATAAAAACTGCAATTCTGTTGTATGTAACCATGCTTAAAATATGTTTTTTATTTATTTCTTCATTTTTTTTTTCAGTTTTGGAATCTACTTTCGGTATTTTGACGTTAACAATGACAAACAGAGTTCTTTGCCGTTGCTTTGTTGTTGCTTTACTTTAATACTTCTTTTATCCGCCCTTTGACGTGAAATGAAATTACTGTCGTGCTTCACTGCTATGAATTTCAGATTTGTATTTCATTTTTTAAACAAACTGCTGTGTAAAAAACTTCTTGTATAAATAGCTTTCTCAGCTCTTTGTTTAAGCTGATTTCTATCTTATTTTCATTTTTTTTTCGCGGAGCTTTGGAATATTAAAGCAAATATCTTTCGGAAACTCTTCTGCATTTTTAACGACTTAAATACTTCATTTGTTTCTGCGATGATTTTAAACATTTGATGTGGTTATGCACTTATTTGATTTATTTAAATTTTTCTATGTGAGCGTTTTCTTAAATATAAAGATTTTTCCTTGTAGTTGTAATTTTAAAAAGTATATTTATGATCATAAAACGTATTAAATCTTTTTCTGAGAGCGAATTTTCAACGGATAATATTTCAAATAGCTTACGAACATAGTTCTCCCACAGAAACTATGTATTAATATATAAATGGTTAAAACTTGAATGATAAATATAATGTCAAAAATTGAATTAATATTGAAAAAAAAAGTTTAAAACAGTAAAATGAGGTGCTTGCACTAAAGATATCAAGATGCTGAGCAACGTCAGTAGGATCAAATAAAAAAAATTAAATAGGCAAAACAGTTTCAAGGGCAATTGCCCCCCTTCGTCTGTGCTTCGTGTGTGTTTTTAATAAGTAGTAATGCTTTCCTTTATTAAAGTATCGAAAATTATACAAGTTAGTTGATTGAAATCGACGTTCAACCATTAATTTAGGATATGATGTGATTTTTGTAAATCATTGTTCTTTTTAAATGAAATCTAAGCAAGTAAGCTTTACTTTAAAAAAAATTATTTGAAAGATAAACGTAAATAAAACACAAATCATCTTGATAATTTGTTCTACATTTAAATTTATTTTTCACTTCATTCACATTGCTTTTTTAAATTCCACTTATTTATTTTTTTAACTGAAGTTTTGAAATAAAAAAACTACCAGATGCAGCTAACCTGGCCACCCTGGCGGCTATTTGATTTACAAAAATGTGATGCATCTGAAACTGCATGATGGGTTTTATGAATAGCATTTATGAATTTGGAAACAGGAGGAAAAAATTAAGATAATGCTCTAAAATAGCAGAAGATATCCTAATTTTGTACTCTTTGTTTCACATACACGTGACAACTAATTCACAACTTGAAAATTCATGAAAATTAATGTTATTTAATAAATTGTCAAATAGACTGCATCGGACCACTTCAATCTCTAATTACGAATTGAAAAGAAAAAAATGCTTCTTCTTAGTGATAAAAGTAAGATATTTAAGTTACAAAATAGTTTGTAGTTTAACTTTTCCGGTGATATTATTTATTTATTATTTATTTTTGGACACAAAAAATTTAATTAAAAAATAGGAAAATGAAAACTTAAATGATTTTATTATTAGTTGTATGTTAAAAATAATTTTTATGTAATGCTTTATCCACGCATTTAATTGCTTAATTATTTAATAACCAAATGGAAAAGTCATACAATTATTAGAACAAACGCCTTATATTATTGAATATTTTATATCATTTTAAATGATGATTCTGAATTTATTTTATTTCATTACTGTCCATGACAGTTAAGCAATTTAAAAAATATATAAAATGCGTAAACACAGAGATGCTACGTTCTTTCTAAAAACGTGTAAGCTTTTATTTTGCTTATAAATTTAACCGATTTTACTTCTCTTTGATACGATTTATACCTTGACTCTTTATCAAGCGCTTCAAAAACGAGTAATAAAAAAGGAAAAGTTATAAGATGAGCTATATCATTTCACGTAAGTCAAAGGTCGAATTCCCGCCGCAATTTTCATGTATTTCACTTCTTAACAACTTTTCATCTTTGTTTCCTGGTTCTTTATGACGTATCATTTTACTCTGTTACTGCTCTCAAAAATCATACATTATTTCTTAAAGGAGGAAGTTGATAACAGCACCTGGGGATTATGGATGTACTTTCTAACTGACGTATGGGCCGTGGTTTCGCTTTTGTTGAACACGGTTTTTATACTAAACATTTTGTGATTATTTCTTTTTGATATTTTTGTCTTTTTACGGGAAATCTAGATTCTGGCTTTTTTCTTTCTTTTTTTGTAAAATATTTGTGAAAGGAAAATATTTAAATATATTTCTTAATTTCTTGTAAAATTAAATATGATGAGACCATTTTATTGCCTTAGCTGTTTATAAATCTGGCGTTTTTTTCCAGGTGTGAGGGTGAAATTTTTATTTTGTGTTTCCTTTATAAAAAAGCAAAAATTATTAAAATGTTTCTGATACACATACACAAAAAAATATTCATCTTTGTGCATTACGTATTCTACACAAATAATAATTTTGACTTCTTGTTGAACTTCTGTTAATAAACGTTTTGAATTAACAAAATGTGTGATCAAAGTGTTTGAGACTGTTTTGGTGCTTTCAGCCTGTACGTGTTTTACCAAAACTATGTCGTCTATGTTTTATCAAGTCAATGCAAGTGTTAACATAGTAATTCTCTAATAAGTAAAAATACATTTCTGAAGATTTATTTTTAAAATGGGCGTACTAATTAAAAGTTTAAATGTGAGTGTGCTTCGAAATCGAGTTTTTCAATCGCTCTCAAGACCCAGTTTTTCTTTTTATCGAATGTTTTTTCTCATTTGAGCAAAAATTCATCAAAAGTTCCTATAAAATAGTAAGACAAGGAAAAAAAAGTCAATCAGACAAAATAATTTTGTAGTTTAACTTTGAGTTAGTGTTTCAGAAAATTGGTGAGGTGTTCAATTATAAAAGTCAAAACACAGTGTTGTTTTTACCTACATATAATTTAAATGTACGCGTAAGAAAAAGGAAAACATGAACTCCAATGTAAGAAATCCAATAAAAAAACATCTAAAATAGGATAATTTAACTTAAGAATTAACATCAAATTCATTTTAAACGTTTGTTAATTGACAAAGAAAATCTGTCATCTGTTCTTTATCATGTAATTTCAATAAAATCAATTAGATAGTTCCTTCGTTGCTCTGCAAATTACCCAACACGGGAACTGTGATGCTAAGTAAAACATAAACGCATAAAAAGACCTTTAAGTTTTTATTTTTTTACATAAACATTTTTTACATTAATTTTTTACACCCTAAAAGACGAACGTATTACTCCCTCATTTAAAAAAAGCTAATGGCAAGCATTTTTCTTAAAGCAAGATATATTCTTTATAACTCAAAATTTTAGTGTGTAGTTCGATCATCCAAACGTTTTTAGCAAAATGTTTATCTTTAAAAAATATATACATAAGTCAATATCCGTTACGAAACATTTTCGCATCATTTTTTACAAGCTTACAGGGTCTTTTATGACACAGGGTTTTTAGTTAAAAGAACAAACATTAATTTTATTACAACTTTTTCATTCTATTGAAGGGAAAACGTAAGATTAATGAAGAATAACAAAATAATTATCCAAAAAAAAATATTCTTCTAGATCTTGACGGAATTTTACATCTGGAAATTAAACATTAAAACCGGGGAGGGAAAATGCCGGAAAAAAAGACCAGTTCATTATTTTTTTAACGTGAGCTTTATCGAAATTATTACTGATAAAACTCACCAAACGTTGCTTAGCGAAAAAAAGTACTCGAAGATAATCTAAAAAAAAATAGCCATTAACATTATTCAAAGAAATGGTATGTATTGCGTGAAACAAACCTTAGAGACATTAACGATGACTCGGTTTTCCCAAAAGACGTTGCAGTTAACTGTTTCCTAGTTCTTTCTTTCTTATATATGTGTGTGTACTTTCCCCCCTGTCCTCTGGACTAATAATATCTGCTTCAGAATCTTTTTCCAACATCTCGGCAATTACTTTCCCAGCTTAATCTCTTGCTATGTAATCGGATATGATATTAAATTACTACACGATTTTTGTTCTTGGGAATATTTTTTAAATCTTTTCTCCATTTTTCTTTGTCTGTTGCTTCGAACACCTGTACTTGTTTGACTTCTATCTTGAACATGCGTGCGAGGGAAGTATATAAAAAACGAATAAATGTTCGAAGTCACGAAAAGTGAGTAAAATAGAAAAAAAGTAATGTAAGAATAATGTATTTCAGTAGAATTTATACGTGATATTAGAAAGGTCACTGCGGGTCAAAGTGCGAACATGTTTAGCAAAAAAAAACTGTGTCTTTTTTTTTTTTTTTTACTGCGTGCGTTGCTTTTTTTTTAGTTACAAAGTTGTAAGTCGTATGATTTTAAATCTATTACAATATAAACATGAAGAGGAATGATTTCCCTACTTAATTCTGTTTCTTATAATATTTAAGTAGTAGTAGATATAAAAATCTAAGTTCGTAAATGTGTTAGCATTAATTTAAAAAGCTGGTTTTTCAATAGAAAAAAGTTATTAATTATAGGACTCGACCGATGCATCGGCCTGGCCGATGCATCGGCGCCGATTGTTCAACAATTTATCCATCGGCATCGGCATCGGCGGCCGATGCTTAATTGCAGGAAACATCGGCCCATCGGCCTTAAAAACATCGAAAAGCCGATGGAACTGGCCGATGTTTTTGAAAAAAAAAGGACCTTTGATGTTTTACTTTTTAATACAAAGTAAAGGTTGTTTTCATATAAAATTGTTTACTGAATTTCAGTATGAATTTCTATTTTAGTCACCCCTGAAAGAGTTTTTAATACTGCATTCAAGTACCAAACAAGTTTATTATTGCGTTGTTCCTTGCTGCTGGATGTACGTATGTACCTCCCATAAGTCATAACTCAAAAATCGTAAGCTGTAGAAGGATAATTTTCGCATGTGGGGTATGCACTTCCAGTTGTGCACTTCCCTTTTTGTTTTCGATCGGGTGTTCTGAAAAGCCTGCTGTTTACTCATTTTTTGTGGCTATTAATTACTTATTTCAATGCAAAACTAATATAGCGTCTCAGACTGACGATCATTTGGTAATATATTGCCGAATTGGACACCTTGGAAACAAATATGAGATGGCAAAACCGGTTTTTGTGTCATTTTGTTAGATTCCGGTTGAGCCGACGGTAATTCTTAATTTTTCGATATCTATATACATAAATGGCTACTTCTGTGGGGATGTCCGGGGTAAACTTCAAAACTACTGGACAGGTTTTTACCATTTTTTCACCATAGATAGCTACATCATCAGGGAGCATTTTAGGCTATAATTTATTCCTTAAAAACTTAGATTTAAAAAGTTATGGTGGAAAACATTAAATTTCATGTAATTTCCCCATGTTATGATTAAATATAAAACCCATTGTTAGGAAAATTCGTTGCCTAACAACAGCAATATTAAAAGTAATCACAATGAAAATTTTGAATCAAGGCTTCTCCGGAGCAAGCATGACATTTATTGCTTTCTTAGGAGTTGTATCCTCATCTTTATACATAAACTAGCTGTACCCGACGCGCGTTGCTACGCCAACAAAAAAATACATCATTATACTGATTTTCATGACAATCGGTTGAACGGGGCAGAAGTTGCTATTCTGCAGTGCCACCTGGTGGTGAGTGGCTTCAATGAGCATATTATGCACCTTCTCCGTGGAAAAATACACATATATAGCAATTTTCATAATAATCGGTCCAGGTATCAAGTGAAGCCGTGACTATACTCAAATTTTGTACTCACGCAGTTTGCAAGATCAATCAATCGCTAAAAATATCAAATAGAAACAGTTTTAAATCCCCCCCGTTGCATGAAAAGCCATAAAACAATAAAGAAAGAATTTATTTGCTCAAACTCAAGAAAAATGGCAACAATTAACTTCTTATCAATGAGATCTTTCACGCGAATTAATTTCTGCAGCCAATAATTTTATTCGTATTTATCCAATGGATTGTGACTTAAATTAGAATAAAAAAGGAACTATCGATCGGATTTTTTTCGAACTGGTCTATAAACATTCCCAGTACCAAAAATAACAGACGGTGAAAGTTTCAGCCAAATCTGCCGGGTAGTTTTTGAGTTCATGGATGACATACAGACAAACATTCATTTATATATATATATATATATATATATATATATATATATATATATATATATATATATATATATATATATATATATATATATATATATATATACATGGCTGCTTCTGTGGGGATGTCCGGGGGTAAACTTCAAAAGTACTGGACGGATTTTAATAAATTTTTCACCATATATAGCTATATTATCCAGGAGCAACTTAATCTACAATTTATTCCTTATAAACTTAGTTTAAAAAAGTTATGGTGGAAAACAGTAAATTTCATATAATTTCCCCATTAAATGATTAAATTCGCAACTCCAATAAACTATAGGGGGCGCAGCAGCCACTGTCTAATGGCGGATGAAAAAGGTAAAACAAAAAAATACCCTAAAACTTGCTTTGACGCGTAGTGAATGACATTAATTTTTCATCGTGTTTGTGAGAAGCCTTCTTTTCTATTCTTCTGAAATTACATTACACCACAAACTGCTACAAGCCTGTAGTTTACCCCAAAGAAAACACGTGGAATGGAATGTTTTACCTTTTTCTTTATCATTGGTTTTTCACCGCAAGGTAGCGTATTCGAGCTCTGGAGTCGCGAATATAAAACCCATTGTTACAAAAATTCGTTGCCTAACAACAGCGATATTAAAAGTAATCATAATGAAAATTTTGAATCAAGGCTTCTCCGGAGCAAACATGAGTTTAAAGTCATTTAAACTTTTGGAAACTCTACTTTTTGCACCCTTAAAGAAACCTAGTAGAGAGCTTTTTTTGTGTGTGTGTACTATTTAATTAAATAAAGCGCACGGTTTTTTTTTAGTGATCTTTGTTTTTGTTAGTTCGTATTTTGGAAATTCTTCAAATTTTTATATGCTTAAATTCGTGCTTTCGTTTCTAAATTAATATTCGTTCGTTCTTTATACTTATTGCTATTTTACTTTTATGGGTAAGGAAGAAGCTCGATTTTTAATCACGTCAAAGCGATGTGTTTTGAGTTCTTTCAGTTAAAACAGAAAACGAAAGAAAGTAGCGATTGTTTCTCGCAATTATGACTGACCCAGGCAACGCCGGGTATTTTTGATAATTTGTAATATAAATCACAGCAATGCAGTCTTTTCTGTATCGCTTCAGCGGAGTTACAAGTTTGGGGCCCGTCGAAATACATTTTGTGGCCCTATTTCCCTATCACAGAAGTTGTAAAACATTTATCACAAGCATTTTTCTAACTCCTACGGTGCCACTATGGTTATGGTGCCTCTCGCGCAATTGCAACATTTGCTATATTTTAAATCCGCCACTGCACATCAAAACAAACTCGGGTGCAAGTTTTGAAAGGGTTTTTCTGTTCAATGTTTATGATTATTTTGAACTCTATTTTTTACGACTATTTTTTGAATTTCCAAGAACACTTGCGCGTCCCTCCTCCCACTCCCTCAATTTTTGAAATTAAACTCTAGTTGTACTTTTCACCATTCATAAAATTAGAGATTTTTTTCAAAAACTTTATCCATTGTTTAGAAAGAATTTAGAGCATTAATGTTAGAAATTGATTAAAGACGTTTTGAATGGTGACATTATTCGGAAATCGAAGAGACTTTTGAATTTTTTTCTTCGGAAGTGCTGAAATAGATTCAGAAACTCTTCCAATGCGTTGGTTTTAGCGGTTCTGTACTAAAAAAAATTAGGCCGAGGTTGGGGCCGAAGTGTGAGTTACTGCAAAATCAGACGGTGACCCCCCCCCCCCCCCATTTTGTAATGCGCCATCTTTTTTGCGATCGATTTTTTTTCTGTTGTAAGTAACTATTTTAATGTATTTATATAAAATCAATGAATAACTTATTTTCGTTTCTTATGGAAAAGTTTCAAGGATTTTCTATTATGTAATTTTTTAAATTTCAGAAAATTATTGTTATATTGAACAATTTAATTTGAACATGTTTGTAAAGCTTCATAAAAGATTAAACAATCAAATTGTTTAATATTATGTGTGCAAACAACAGATCAAGTAGTATATGTATTCAGTTACTAACTTGGTGTAAATATTGAGTTTGTTTATTGTAGCTGCGTTTTAAGAACCTCGCTCTTTTCATGGCTTTTTCTTTTTCAGCAAAATTTATGTCACTGTTTTAGTTTTGTGAAAAATGCAAAATTTTCTATTCATAAATTTTAAATAAGTGTAAAAATATTCCTATTATGATTTAATATTGTAATTTATCTGTTACCTTTTTTGTTTAATTTGATGACTAAAAAATGTCTACGTGCAATCTTTCCACTTTAATTGCGTAATTTGTTGAAGGTTTCTTTGTTTTATCATTATTATTATTATTATTTTTTTTTTTTTGGGAATGATTAAACAACATAGTTTAATGTTTTTTAACTATGTTTAGTGTTCCTAAATCTATACATCATTACAATCTTTTTCTGAAATCTTAGTTATATGTTCAATTTGTATATATATAGGTGCGACTACTTTGTAGATCGATGTGCTTCGGTAATGTGAACTATTCAGGGTAAGGTTTTATACAACTTGTCCTCTAACTTTTAGATCATAATACGTACATATGAGTTTTCAACTTACTATTTCATAAAGTTTTTGAGTGACGCAAGTTTACGCGCATGAAGACATCACTAGAGAATTTGCGATAATTAACTGAGGAGGCGTTCAAAATGGATATTTCGGTCATCTATATGTTCTTAGGTACATATGCATTTACAGCAGATGTGCCGAAAAAACTTGTGAAGTTTAAATTGGGTGATCGTAAAATAGAAATTTAGGTCAAAATCTGATTTTTTTTTTTTTTTTTGTGATTACAATTCCTTATTCGTAGAACGGAAGTAAAGTGAAATGAATCAACGATCTTTTAAATCCCTGACAATTTTATCAATTTATTTCTGTTTGATTTTTTTTTTTTTTTTTTTTGCCATCGACCAACGGCATCGGCCATCGGCCATCGGCAATCGGCCATTTGGAGAAAAACAATCGGCCATCGGCCATCTTTGAACAATCGGCCAACAATCGGCATCGGCCCATCGGCCAAAAAATGCCATCGGTCGAGCCCTAATTAATTACCCTTTAGAGTAAATGTTTCACGTTTGCCTGTGCTTAACGACAATTAAGTATTTTTTGCCGCAGCTAGTTTAACTAGCAGGTAAAATTTTACTTTGTTGAAACGTCTTTTATTAAACGTGAATGTTTTTTAAGCACTTTTATCATGCTTGGCTTGTTTGTCATGGAAAAATCTGAGGCCTGCTTTTGCTTATATCTCAGCAACTTACACTTTTTAGAAACTTCGGGATTTCACTTAATGAGTTGTTTAATCCTAAGGTACAACTTTACGTTGAAAAATTCAATTCTAAAATAAAATTATTCTTTCGGTTAGGATAGAAAACAGCAAATTTCATGTAATTTAACCATTAAATGTTTAAATATAAAACCTATTGTTACAAATTGTGTTGCCTTGCATCAGCAACATTAATAAAAATGATAATTGAAATTTGGAATTAAGGCTTCTCTGGATCAAACATGAAAGTTATCTACTATCATTGCTTTCTTAATATTTTCATCCTCTTCTATGCTAATAAACGAAAATGGTGCTAAGTAAAGACACATATGAGGACCTTTATTACGAGTAACTTGTATGTTGTGAAATCTGAATTAATTTCGCAAACCTTTAATATTTAAATGTTTCTAATTAAATTAGCACACAAATCCTAGAGGGGAACAAGGATTAATTTTTAGTTCCAATTGCTTAAAGTTCTAGACACGTATATAGTTTTATTTCCTTTTAGAATGAAGCATTAATATGAAAAAAAGAGGTGACATTTCGTGATGATTCTTTTTCTGAAATACATGTACATATAGACTAAAAAGAATAAAATAACAGAATTTAAAAAAAATACTTAGCACTTTTCATAATGCAGTCAAAAAGACAAAATAACTTTCTGGATCAGAAAGGACGATATTTAAGTATTCCTGTAGTTTTCAGTTATTCAAAGAAAATGACTCCACAAACGAAGATAAGTGTGGCACAAGTCATTCCAAAACAAACTTTCCCAGAAAAATATGCATGTTTCAACACTCAAATGTATGACAGAAAATTAGATAATGATGAGAAGTTCTCTACTTGACTTAAGCCGCACTTTTCCTCGTCTGTTATGTAATTTTCTGGGAATGATTGAAAACTACAGGAATACTTAAATATTGTCCTTTCTAACTTAGAAAATTTATTTTGTCCTTTGAGTGCATTAAATAAAAATTCTTAGTATATTTTTTTTAATTATGTTATTTAAAAACTTGTTTGATTGTTTCTCGCAAATTTAGTTTCTAATATTCAGATAAAAATTGACTTGTCCTCAATTTTTTAACCTAGCGTCAAAGCTACGTTTTCTTTCTATTTAAAAGAAACAAATTTAAAAGGAACTTTAGAATTTACAATGGATATTTTTGTGAAATTTATTACTTGATTATTGTTCTTTTTTTTTTGAAGTGTCCTTTTCCTTTTTATTTTTCCCGAGCATAAAATAAAGTCAATTATTACTTTGTAATCTGAAATTCTTCAGATAAATATTAATTATTTAAGCTATGTGATTAATCTAAAAATTATTATCAAAGTTCATGACAGAAGAGTTTTTTTTTTCTTAAAACGAAATTATACGTCACCTTGCTCCTTATAAGGGATAGCTTTTATTAAGAAGAAAGATGAATATTTTATTTCAGATAATATGAAAATAATATATTTGCAACAATGGAGCATTTTGTATGCTTAACAACAATTTTTGCGGATTACCCAAAGCAAAACATAGCAGTAAGCAATGCTAAGGAGCTGAGAAATATGTATTTCAATAACTGGTTCATTTGGATATGACCAAAAAAAGCATTACTGAGGGCACGACGGAGAAAAAAAGGTTTCAATAGTCCGAAAAATGCAAAATCCAATGATTGCAATTCATTAATGATATGCACTGGAAACCCTACCATGGCAATATAATTTTCTCTGGAATAGATGTCTTGTTAGTCATCTTGCCCCATGTGGCACAAATTTACACAAACTGCCATTTTACTTAATTATATATAACTTCAGTCTGTTACCCATTGCACTGTATAAATATGAAACGTGAAACATTATTTAAAACAGTTAACGAAAATGAATGCGGCTTACTTTGAACTGATGAGACCTTATTATAACATGAAAAAAAAATCACACGCTCTTCAGACAATAAACACTTGATCAAAAATAAATTACCCTCTCTGCTATCGTTTTAGTTTGATCAGTAGATTCTCTTACACTTGTTTTTTTTACTGATTCAATTAAAGCTATATTATCTTGTCTAAAAATTAAAAAATTATGTTTTCCCTCTTGTCTTGCATCGTCATCTTGTCCCGGGTTTCCCTACATTAATATCTACTGTGATATTCTTCCTCAAGGTGATTTTCATAAAATATGAAAAACTAGATCATTGCGCACTGTTTCATTTTCCACCAGAGTGATTTGTCTGCTTTTTTTCAGAATTTTCCTGTGATGTTACAAAAACAAGAAACGCTGCCTCCACCGCCAACGCCTTGTCAAGATATTAAACTCCCAGCTAGAGTAATTGTTGTGTTGGAAAAAGATAGCAATCTTAACAGTATCGTAAGTACACTTTTTGAGTTTTGTATTGAATATGATATCAATTAGAGCCATTAGGGTGCATTCAGAGAGCGAAGGTATGTAATAAGTGTGCACTGAAGCACTGTGATAAAGACTTCGTCATCTTTGCTGCTTTTGTGAAACCAATATTAAACTAAAACGTAGAAAGTTTTTGCGTACAAAGTAAATAAGTAATTAGCTTGTACATAATAAGTTTTAGAATTCAGTTTCAATGACTTTCTGTGTGCATCAGTGGTAATCTGGTTGTTGTTGAACTCGTCGAAACTTCTTTGAAATACATTTAGAAAGGGTAAAACATTTATCTATCAAAAGTATAATTGCCTAATAACATTAAAATTTCCTAACAACAGTATAGATGCCTATCATCCATATAGTTAGCATTTTAACAGTATTATTTATTTACAGGCTAATGCTGCTTAACTTAGAAAGATTCTGAACGAAAAATTATCACCTGCTGTTCGCTTGGCTATAAGTTACTTACAAGAGAAATTTTGAAATGCTTCTTTTGAACCTCAATTCTGTACGCATTAAATTTTTTTAATATCCATTAATATTACCCTTTTATTTTTGTTCGTGTGATGAGTCTCAATAAAAAGTCTTTTAAGTTATCTTTGAGTGATTTAAGGGAAAAGAGATATGTGGGCACCCCCTCCGAAACAAATTCGAAATGGAATTCTAAAAACTTGTTCTCCATTTTAGTTGAAGAGAGCTAGAAATTCGGGGGTTTTTCCATGTTATTTTCAACGCTAAACATTAAAGGGCCGATATTTTAGGCCAACTTTGCTGAACTTAGGGGACAGAGTTCAGGGGATCTCCCCAAACGCCTCAAATTTTTAAAAGCTGAAGCTATAAAATACCTTTTTTGAGATATCATTAATTTATTTAAGGAGAAGGAGGTGCGTGGGTTCTCCTCCGCCTACTTTTTATGAAATTGAAGTTTTAAAAGCCCAATTTTAAGCCATTTTCTTAGTTAAGGGAAGGAATACGGTTGGAGTTTTCCGGCTAAAATTTTCCGAAACTGAAGTTTTGAAAACGTATAGGTTTTCTTCTTTTTTTAAGTAGCGGGGAGCTGCAGCAAGCTAATTTTAAATGGGAAGCACATTGCGCTTGTTACATTTTTTCAATGTTAGCAAATAAACTAAACCAATCATTTACGTTCATTTTTCCTGTACCGAATTTGCAGCCCAAAAAACTTTTTCATATTAAAGCTATTTTTTAGAATGTCAATATTAAATGTTTTACAAAGTGTAAAACGATGGACACAAGATTTAATATTACTTCCCATAAATTTATTTTGAATACTTCCATAATTAGAACGCATCAAATCAAAAATTTCAATATACAAAATAATTTAAAAGCAATCTAGGATCTAGGTTATTTAGCAAGTAATTCTAATTACTTTCACAACACCGATGGGAGGGTTAAAATTGTTTATGTTTTATTAGTTTGAAAAACTAAAAAATTGTTTAGTAAACTCTGACAAAGTGCATCTTGGGTTACTTTTAATGCCATACTCGACATTTTGACTTTATATGTACTGACGCACAAAATCCAGATTCACTGAGATATGTTTACACACTGAAAGCTTACCAGAACCACGGGCGGATACAGAAACCATTTTTGCATGCTAAAGAATGCCCCCCCACACACACACGAAGGAACTTACGGTTTTAAGAACGAAAAATTTCTGAAACTATTTAGGGGTCACAAAAAAGCACCAAATCGGAACAGGAATAAGGCAACTTAATGGAGAAAAAAGTTACAAATTAATATCATAAGCAATGAAACTAAGTAGTAGTTCAAATATTTATTTTCAAAAGTAGTTCATAAATTGAAAAGATAGTGCAATTGTTTACATTTTATGCAACAAGAAGTTCCGTCTAGAACTATACGAGCCTACTTTTCCATATACCCATACTACTTTCTAGTACCTGATCGATATTCTCAAAAATAGCTAAAATCGCAAAGTGTTTCAAACATATTTTTGCTAATTTCTAGGAATAAAGTATTCGTCACACATCTAAAAAAATTAGATGCTTAAAAAAAAGCAGCACCTTTTAAACAAAGGAGCTAATACACTTTTTTTCCTTAAAAAAATTCTTTAACAGCTTTCAAAACGAAAATATAATCATTAAAATTAATAAGCTTATTAAAATGAATACATCGTATCAAAAAAAATCGTTTCCTTTTCCCCTGTTACCAAAAATAATTTTTTTAATGAATTAATGCTTACCAAAATAAATAAAAACAATAAAATGTCAACTTAAAGAAATACTTTCATTGACAAAAAAAAAAAAAAAAAATCGTCTGCGCATATCGTTATGTAGAAACATAAATGACTTCGAGTTTATTTGCCGAAAACTGAATACCTAAATTAAAACTTTAGCGTGAAAATAAAAACAAATCATGTCAACAATAATTATTTCACAGTTAAAACCATAGCTGCGGAGTCGGAATCGGACTCAATCTCATTTTGGGATAAAGGAGTCGGAGACGAATATCCAAGAATCGGAGTCAGTCATTTGTCCTCCGTGTATAAATTTTCGCCAAAGCTACGAAGTCAGAGTCGAAGTCGCGGAGTCGGAGTCCGATTAATTGTCGGGCACAGGAGTCGGAGTCAGGTGCCTCTAAATTCTCTGAGTCGGGGTCTGGAGTTTAGCGTCAAGAGCTATTTCCAACAAAATTTGTTTGAAATAAATCCACCTTCAAGTACGGAATCTACATTGACTTTCAGTTTCCCCGTAGGCGCTAATGTTAAGTTTTTTTGAACTCTTCAAAATTGAGCAAAAAATAGTTCAAATCAAACAGTGAAATATGGGAATGAGGTGTCCTCGCCGAGATCTTTTGAAGAAAAAAAGTTTGTTCGAATCGGACTATTCATTATTAGGAGGAAGTTATTATGGGGGGAGGGGGGGGGTTGGACAGACCGACAGACCGACCGACAGACAATTTTCCCCATCTCAATACCCTACTTTCCAATTTTTAATTTTTCGATATTTATTTAATTATTTTATTTATTTTTGATTTTTTTTTCTTTTATTTTTCACGACATTTTTAAGATGCATTAAGCCTTCTTTCACGCTTTTTTCTTCTTTTTCTGACTTTTACTGGGAAAGTAGGCTAAAAAGTGTGTGAACACAATGTGGACGGATGCTGCTGTGGACGGGGGCATGACCCCCATCAACCCTCCCCTTGTATCCGCCTCTGACCACAACCACAAAAAAATAAAATCCTGCAAAATTAAACAAATTATAGTTAGTTTTATTTTTTTTTTTAAACTTTCGCGCCTCCCTTGAAGTTCTAACTCTCTTCTAGAGAGCGAGCGCCTCAGGCTGAGAAACCCTGGTTTAAATGCTTGTTTTGTCGTACTTTTTTCGCAGTCACGTGATCACTCACAAAATTACTGTCATTTGCATGGAATAAAGAATAATTGGTGGCATATTATATATTACTCACCTCTCTTTCCTTCCCTCTCTTTCCCTGTGAAAGGTAGGTATTTAAGTGTGACTAGACATCAACTGAAAAGTGTAATTTAAAACACCTGCTTTTTCTTCTTTTTTTTCTTGTCATACAAACTTCAAGAATTTTTTTATGATCTTGCTCTCATTAATATAGATGAACGACTGACCCTCGATTCAATCTAACTGATTTTGGAGTTGAAAACAAAAAAAGTTCGACTATTCAGATAAAAACTTTATGGCAGATAATTAATTATTCTTTGGTCATGAAAAAGTCAATGAAGGGGTTAATGAAGCTATCACATTCTAATTTCCTTCCTTTTTATTAATAAAAAAGAAACTTATTTCATTATTGTTATTATTATAGGCTATAAAAGGGTGCTTGATTTCACAGTTTCAGTGCCTGCTTAAAGTTTTTTTTTTTTTTTCGAGTATGCTTTTTTTTCCTCTTTTAAGTATTCCTTTATGTAATGACATTAGTGAGGCTTAATAGAGCTTCTAACGCAGATTAAAAGCTCTGATAGTTTTTTCTAACCTCGAGTAATTTGTGTTTCAATGGATCGCCTTTGTACGAGATTTAAATTTTTTTTCCTCATTTTGACGGGAGACGTAAAATATGCTGATAGTCATTTCCATCTTGTAGGAATCTTTAAAAAATCTTATCTTTTAAGCTTCGATAATTGCAGAAGATACGAGGAGCATGTTATTAAAAAACGCTGAATATTTTTCATCATGTCATCTTTGAATAATGTTCTTATGAGCTATTTAAAAATTAATTTATATTTTGTCTTAAGATTTTTTTTTTGTTAACAAGAAATGTGTCTTGAGGCTAGAATATATTGGTTGGAGACTGCCGCATAAGTTTTTCTTCCAATATTTAAAAATCGAGGGCAAACACATATTAGATATTTATTTTCTTACTTTTTTTGAACCATAACTTCTATTTGCGTGATGTGGCTGCGGAACATGTTTTTCAACCGTTAGAAAATATTTATAACTAACTTGATTAAATCTGCGTTTAATTAATAGTTTAAAGTTTTTAAAATAAATAATGTATTAAAATAGTTTTAAACATTGTAGGGGTGCATACCCAGAGGGAGGTTATGGCTCAGACAGCATCGTTAAAAATTGTGGGAGGGGGGGGGGGGGTAATTTGAGAGAGATTTTGTGGGGCGCTTGTTTAGGGGGCTCCGTGTCTATTGGGGGGTGCCATCGTCCTCGGGTGAATGACTTTCCCTGAAGTAATAGAATTAATTTCTTTTTAATTACAAAATGACGTTGCCACATTAAAACCGTGTATTTTGCAGGGCACGTGGGTGAATTTAATGAGATAACTTTGATTCGCCACCATGGCACTGTGATTTATTTTTTTGGGGAGAACCCATTGTAATTTTCAGGAGAGAAGGTAACTATAGGTCGTGTGCATTAAAATTCAGAGATTTTCTGGTTCTTATGCGTTATTTAAAACTTGGTTTTTCTTTTTGAACCAAATCTTCTTCAATTCTAATAAATGTATCAGATTGGCAGTTTATGACTGTTTAAATAGTGTCATCTTGATCCTTGTAGCCTGCTCCTAAGATGTAACGGCAATGAGAGAAAACTTAATTTCGACATTAAGGCAATATAATGTGGCATCCGTGAATGTGTGGAGCTGTATAATTGCCGCCAGCAATATGTGCGTCTGGAAAAGGGGGTATCAGAGAAGTAATAAAATAAATAAAATGAAAAACTATTTATCTGTACTTTCTTCGAGTAGTCAGATCAAAAAGGTATAACCATACAGCAACAATGCAATCCAAGCACTAACATTGCAATATTTTTGCTTGGATCACTTTGTTCTTTTATGATTACTTTATTGCTCTAAGTTATTTATCAAAAAAGTACACTTTGGAAAATATTTTTCCAATTTAAAAATAAATTCAATGTATGGATGGACATTTGGAACATTATACGGCAGAGGAGACGTAGTAGCTAATTTTGGAAGCGGGTTATAAAAGTTATCAAATGTTATTCCTCAATTAAAACTGCACTTGCTATTTGTTAGAAATAAGAGTATAATTTTACGAAGCTTAATGTCATAGTAATGTCGAAGTAATATTTGTCATTACTTGTTAAAGCTTCTGGACATGCTAAAATGCTTCCTAATATGTCTTATTGGGAAAATCTTCAAATTTGATTAAATCGGATTCTATTTACTGCAAAGTCTCAACTTTATTCATTAAGTGCGTTTTCTCAACATTAAATACTCATTTTATTACTCGCCATCAAAAGTCTTTGGATGATTGTTTTTTCTGGGGGGGGGGGACCTTAATACTTGTTAAGGTTTTCCCAAATGATCTTGAATTTCCTTCTCTTCTAAGCATTCTGATTTCATGTAAATTTTACGTCATTTGCTTGATACACTCACCTAATCCAAGAGTCCAATGCTGTTTTTACAGATTCAAAATAAAGTGTTTTTTTCCTTGTGCTTAAAAGCTATATAGGCGTCAACTGTATTGAAATCTTTTCATTTGCATTTCTTTCAATGTATATTATTCGAAATATGATAAAACGCTCTTCACAAAACTTTGAATTTCCAGCAAGTGGGAAAATCCCTTAAATCGCCATGTAACAGAAAATGTACTTTTATTCTTCAAATTATTCGTACCTTATGCTTCGTATTATTCGTACCTCAAAATGATTAAACTACGCAAAATGATATCAACTATGTACCATAGAAGTCAGATGTATAACCTTATTTCAAAAATTTTCCATTATTCCTTTTTATTCTGTTATTAAAATAGTTTTGGGGCAGACATTTAAAATACGTATTATTTAATCTTTAATGCATCTTATTTTACTCAAAATTTTCTTGCAATCAAAGCACACTAATAAAAAAAAAATCTTTAGTGAAAATTATAATCAAGGTGACTAAGAATGTGTCCCTTTGGTAAACCTTTTATAAAAGTTGATCATCCTCTAATGTAATTGCCTATTAACTTATTGGGAACCGTACCTAATGCGATTGAAAATTTTCCAGTTTTAAAAGGTAAAACTGCTTAACATTTTCTTGCATCTTTCTTAATAAAGCAGTTTGAACTCTATAAAGCTGTTATTCTCTGTACGATAAAATAAGGGAAATGTGCACCTATAAAAGAAAGCGAAGAGCCCTTTCTAAGTCTGTTTTCAGATTAAGCTCTCAGAAAGAAAATTAATCATTTGCCCAAGCAATCTTCTTCAGATTTTGAGAAAATTGAATTTTGATAGAGCTTAACTTCTTCTATTTTCACCAATAAAAATCCTTTAAAGTTCCGTATTTCTTTAGTAGAAAATTTAGTGAAACCTCATTCCAAAAGAAAGCGTCATGTTTTGATCTCTACAATAAAAAATAATAAAAGCTCCTGTAATCACTACGCTGAACTAATCATTAATCATATTTTTTGTTCAAACTCTAGACAAGGGATTCTAAATTCTGAATCCACTGCCTACCAAAGTCGCAAAAAATGGTAGCCAATTTTGCGTTTGTGGTAGCCATTTTTTGAAAAAAGTATGTGCCCAGCGGAAAAAATAAAATAACCCATTCGCTCTTAGTAATATTAACAATAAATTAAAAGATCATGATACCCTACAAAAACAACAAACAAAATTTTACTGGAAAAGTTTAAAATATAAAAATATGAGTATACAAAACAAGGAAATAGTTTACAATTTTTTAAATATAATACATATGCAGGCAATTATAACTAAATGAAAGCAAATGTGAGAGCTTATACAGTCTTTGGCTTAGTAATTAATCAGAAAATTTCTGTCCTCAGAGACGAGTTTTAAAAGAGAATTATAAAAGGTCATAAGCACAAAAACAAACCCTTTAAAAAAAAAAAGAAAGCCAATGAACTTGTTTAAATAGAGCAACGAACTGCATTTAAACAAGACTAGATGTGAAATCGTTTATTTAAGAATCGGTTTTTAAGAAACGTTACATTAAGAATAATTAATTAGTAACGCGATATTGTTTTTAACAAAAACACATGATCGCCTCTTTTGGCGACTGGGACACTTGATTCTTTGATAGCCATTTTCTATAAAAAGGTTGCCTATTGGTGGCTAGCAACCGCTATTCTAGTGGTTATTTTCCACTCATATAGTATAACTATTTAACAGAGCCGTTATAAATTCTCAAGTTTGGTATCATTCATCTACAAAACCGTAAATAGCCGTAATAAGTCGTAAAATCTGTACGGCCATAAAAACCTTAATAAATTCGCAAGTTTGGAATCATTCATCTGCTACAACGAAAAGGAAGCGCCTGTAATTTAGCAACTAGATTTGATAATTACACAGGCATACATGTTTTTTGGTGTTTTGAATTTGATAAGTGTCTTTAGCTAATACGAGTACGCAGATTCTGAATATGAATTTGGTTTGAGCCCATCACGTCAAGATTTGTCACAAAATTGGAAAAACCTTATGAGATATTTTGTACTAAAACAAAAGAGTACCTTATTGATATTTCCTAAATTGCATTTAAATTACTACTTTTAAATGTCCTACCACCAAGAAGACAAAATGTCGGCCACCAACAAAACCAACTATCCACCGCCAAGAAAGACGAAGGAAACTAAACTCTGACTAATGACAGTTTACATGACAGAACAAGTTGAGTTTTTCACCCCTCTGTATCTCAACCCTATGAAGACCCCAGAAGTTGATTTCCGGTATAATTAATCTCTGGAAGTCTTTATACATCGATTAAAAATATTTAAGTACAATTATGTTAATTTCATTTCAGTGGCAACACTTTTTTCATTTTCGCATCTGTCAAAGTCATCTTGACGGCAGTTGGTTACGAAATAGTGAGAGTCAATTTTTTGTAGCATCGAGTTGTGTTTTGTTTTCTAAGTGTCTGTTTTGGACCAGGCTTATTTTGTGAAAGATCATTTAATTTCTTTTTAGAGTTGATATACTTAAGTCAAAATGGGTTGATGCCACTCTCTAAAGCATTTCTCTAGAATTATTTGAATCTGGACACAATTGTAATTTTTTCTCCTAATAATTCACATTATTTCCTACTTCAAGGGGTTCTCTTTCACTTTCGGATCATTTTTATCCCCAGATCTACAAATAAACGGGTATAAATAGTAACTAACTTCTTTATTTTAAAAGAATACAAACGTTACTTAACATAAGTCAGTGATGAAATTTGGTCTGGAGCTGCTTCAGCGCTGGGCTCAAGTAGCCCAATTTTAAGGCAACTAGTGCACTTTTACTAACTTACATTAGTTACTGTGTTAATTATATAGCTATAACCTTAAAACACTGTTTTTTTTTAGGAAATAGAATACAAACATAAAACTATCTTGATTTTGATGATATCAGATGTTTCCATGAACTTATATGTGAAAGTTTGCAGACACAAAAAACAACTGTTTAGACAACTTTCAATCATAACCTCAATCAGAAAAAGGAGGGAATAGCAAAAACTTTGTTTCATGCTCCAGCCTCTACATAGTACTGCACCTGTCACGGAGAAAGTTGTCAAGTCCATACATTGAGTTATATAGGACCAGGACGGATTTTAAACACTTTTTTCTCATAGGTTCAAGTAGCCCCTGGAGGCTCAAGTAGTCCCACTTTACAGTATTTTTTTCGAAGTATAATTGCAATTTTCTTTCATCAAAAAAAAAAAAAAAGAACCCAACGAAATGTAAATAACTGAAACATCTGGAGGATTTATAGATTATTCTGAGAGTTTTTGGGTTGAATAAAAAGGTATTTCCAGGTTTTCTTGGCATAACATTCTATTGAATTTGAAGACATATGCTGTTTATTTTTTATAAGAATCCAACGTTGTGAAGCACAAAAATTGCAAAATTGCAAAATTTTGCAATTTTTGTGCTTTGCAACGCTGGATTACTAACTATTCTAATTTTCAGCACAAAGGTATTTATTCATTATTTAGTTAAGGTATATTCTACATAAGCAATGATAGTCATTGAAAGATTCATTTAAAATTATCACATCAGCGAATCTCGAATCGTTTTTATCGCAGCTATTGGTGCCACAAAATGATGCATTAAAAATTGTTCTTAATTATTTTCCAAGATTTATCGTCTATACCTGTGAGCATTTCGAAAAAGATATCGTACTTAATATCTATCATTAAAGAATTTTCCTACCCCTATAAATTTAAAGGAAAAAAATGAACCACTGAAGCTTGAATTCTTTCTCTAATCTTCCGAATCTGCGCCATTTTAGTTCGAAACTCACAGCAGTAATTTGTTCTCAACTGGTCCTAGATTACATGTTATCAAGCGTAATTATGAATCACGGTTACTCCCGAGTTCGGTATTAAATAACCTGCGAGTAATAAAAAGCTATCCATCATCGGTTGCAAACTATTTCTAGATACTTTGAAATGAAATACACGCTTGGATATGTTTTTCTTATATATTTTTTTTCTTTTGAAGTTTTTTTTCCTCCTAATACTAGGCAGCATCGTGTAAAGAGCGTATTATTAAGATAGATTCGATTGCGATGAAAGGTGCTGAGGCTCTGTTAGATTATTATTACAGCTTTGTCGATGCGATATAATTTAAAAGATCGCCACTATAGTTTATACCTTGATTAAAAAACAATTAGATGAGCGAGCAGCTACAAGCACATGCAGTTTGAACGATTATAAAGCTTAGAACGTAGAACTTTAATGCTTAATTTTGTAAAGTTGAATATAGGTGTATTGGTTATAGGTTGATGTAATAGGGTATGCGGTTTATTTGTAATAATTAATGCTGGTATAGTAACAATAATGATAATGATAATAATGAAAACAACAACAACATTAATAATAAAAAAATAATAAATTAACAACAACAACAACAACAATAATAATAATAATAATAATAATAATAATAATAATAATAATAATAATAATAAATGTAATAATAATATTTAAAAAATAATAATAATTATTATTATTAAAAAAATAATAATAATAATAATTAAAATAAAAAAATAATAAAATTATAATAATAATAATATAATAAATGATAATAATAAGTAATAATACTACTACTAATAATAATAATAATAATAATAATAATAATGAATTATTCTTGAGATAATTCTGATCTAAAGCAGAGTATAGAAAATAATAATTGTAGCTTGACAGCCCTTTTTTAGCCTACTTTCCCAGTAAAAGTCAGAAAAAGAAGAAAAAAGCATGAAAGAAGGCTTAATGCATCTTAAAAATATCGTGAAAAACAAAAAAAAGTCAAAAATAAATAAAATAATTAAATAAATATTGAAAAATTAAAAATTGGAAAGTAGGGTATTGAGATGGGGAAAAATGTCTGTCGGTCTGTCTGTCTGTCGGTCTGTCTGTCGGTCTGTCTGTCTGTCGGTCTGTCTGTCGGTCTGTCTGTCTGTCCCCCCCTAATAACTTTTGAATGAATAGTCCGATTCGAACAAACTTTTTTTTGTTCGAACGATCTCGGCGAGGACACCTCATTCCCATATTTCACTTTTTGATTTGAACTATTTTTTGTTCAATTTTGAACAGTTCAAAAAAACTTAACATTAGCGCCTACGGGGAAATTCAAGGCAATTCCGAACTGTGAGGCGAATTTGCTTCAAACAAGATTTGTAGGAAAAAGATTTTGATGAAAAACTTGTGTATAAACTATCTTTTTGATTTGAACAATTTTCCGTTCAATTTTGAACAGTTCAAATCCCTTAACAATAGTGCCTACTGGGAAACTGAAAGTCAATGTAGATTCCGTACTTGAAGGCGGATTTACTTCAAACAAATTTTGTTGAAAATAACTCTTGACGCCAAACTCCAGACTTCGACTCCGAGAATTTAGGGGCACTTGACTCCGACTCCGACTCCCCGACTTTGACTCTGACTTCGTAGTTTTGGCAAAAACTTATACGCGGTGGACAAATGACTGACTCCGATTCTTAAATATTCGACTCCGACTCCTTTATCTCAAAATGAGATTGACTCCGACTCCGCAGCTATGGTTTTAACTGTGAAATAATTATTGTTGATATGACTTGTTTTTATTTTTACGCTAAAGTTTCAATTTAGGTACTCAGTTTTTCGCGAATAAACTCGAAGTCATTTATGTCTCTACATAAAGATATGCGCAGACGATTTTTTTTTTTTTTTTTTTTTGACAAAGAAAATTATTTCTTTAAGTTGACATTTTATTGTTTTTTTTTTTTTTTTTTTGGTAAGTGCATTAATTCATTTAAAAAAATGTTTTTTGGCAACAGGGGAAAAGAAATGATTTTTTTTTTATTTTATATGATGTATTTATTTTAATGAGATGATTAATTTTAATTATTATTTTCTCGTTTTGAAAGCTGTTAAAGATTTTTTTTTAATGGAAAAAAGTGTATTAGCTGCTTTGTTTAAAAGTTGCTGCTTTTTTTTTACGCATAAATTTTTTTTAGATGAGTGGGGAATATTTTATTCCTAGAAATCAACTTAAAGTATTTTAAAAATATGTTTGAAAAAAATTTGCGATTTTAGCTATTTTTGAGAATATTGATCAGGTACTAGAAAGTAGTATGGGTATACGGGAAAGTAGGCTCATCTAGTTCTAGACAGAACTTCTTGTTACACCTTTGAGTAAAAGGATTTTTAATGAGAAAATTAAACGTGTCAATGTTTGAGAAACTGGTTACGCAAGCATGTTATTTAAATTATTTGAATCTAATGGCGTGATATGGAATTCCACGATAAGCTTTTTGTCGCATTCGGAATGAGTGTGTTTAGGGATTTACACTCATTCCGCAAGCGAACAAAATCTATACACGTCATTGACTATATATATTTTAGCTAACGATCACTCGAGATGACTCTTCGGCATTTCTATTCCACCTTTAAAAATAGCTTCTACTCAGAGGACCATGATTTGATGATTACACTGGGTTGCCCCTTGTGACAAATAAATCTCAATTGTTAGTTGACTACTACAGCAACAATCTATTAGAATAAATGATGTATCATAGAGTGAATCCACCACGAGCTTATTACAAAGAAGTAACTAAGAAACTCGCTTGAAAAGAGTTTTTAATCACGAAAGTACAACTCACACTCCAAAATACACAGTAGTTATTTGAAACTACCAATTAAGCTATACGTTTACTATTTATTTCTGACCTTTGAATTTTATCATACTATTTGTTTACTGTCTATTAAATTTCAGTTCGAAATCCCAGTAGCTTGAATTTAATATTATGTATTATGTGAAGTACTGGGAAATATCAAGCGGCTAAAATAGTGTTCAGGTAACTATATAAGTCAGAAAAGTGATTATAATTTCACGACAATTTTATTGGATTGAAAAGTCGAAATGTTTTGGAAAACGTTTAGAATTTCATGAAAGTTGTCAGAAAGCATCATTTTTCAAATGTGCAAATAGATTAAAAAGAACAATGAAACTTAAGACTTAACTTTTGCTAAAAAATAATAAAAGAGACAATCAAAGTAATGAAGCGCTCGTGTCCTACTCTTGTATTGCTTGTTTACAGGTTTAAATAGTTCGATTTTTTTAAATTGTAATTATGATGGTAATGTTAACGTTGACACATATTTTGTAAACCCTATATGAATCTCCACTAGAGAGTGCACCTTTCTAATTGGTCTGAGTCACGTGATAGATTGAAAAAAAGGAGACGAACAGATATTTTTGACTAACTGTATTACAAAGAAAAGCGTGTTATTTCTGCCCGAACTCATTTGTAAAGTAAATTGTAGCTATGTGCTAAATGATTATGTCAAATTCAATTCAAAATCCATTCCTGATCTTATTAAGTAAATTGCTGTAATTTTAGGAGTATAATACGTATAATGTGTTTTATACGTATATTACGTGTAATTCGTAATTGGGTAATCATGGTTTGTATTACTGATTTTTAATTTATAGTCTCATAAAGTAAAGCTTTTTAAAGCAAAATCTCAATGCTTTATACCTCTGCTCCTTTGTGTAGAGTAAGCATAGTAAACGTTAAGTAAAATTGTGCCTAAATCCTGATTTTGAAAAAAGTTATTATTTTTCCCGGGTACCGACTAACATAGGTACCAAAATACATCAAGGGGAACAGAAGACAACTTACTTTATTTCTTACTAGATTATTAAATAAATAGTCGCTCTTAGTACAACATAATAGCAGTATCTCAGTGCTCTATCTCCAAATATCGTGGCAGGGAAAAAAAGAAATGTACTCGGTCAGTGGGACAACGTCCATAGGATATCCCTCGATTAGCCGGCCTTTATCGTGGAATGGGGTAGGGTCGGGGTGGGGATGGAAGGAAGAGAAATGCCCGGGAAATAAAAGCAGAAGTTATGACTTCCCCGGAATAAATATCAAAAAAGGAGAAAGAAGACGTGGTTATCCCGGGACCAAATCGACTGCAAATACAGCACCGGTTATCAGGGGTAGATAACTCCCGGAAGAAAAGGAAGGAGAAGAAAGGCTCCCTTTTGATAAACGAGGCAATACCGCACACTTAACTCTTCGCATGGATATCATTCATATTCCCCGCCTCCCCCCAGCGTCTCTGCAGCAACAAAGGAGAAAGAGACGGACAAGAGATGACCCTCTCCGCCCTGTCAGCGTCCCAAGCTTTGCTCTGAGAGGGGGGATGAACGGAGAGAATGGCCATCCCGCGGTAACGAGCGTTTGTATTCATCCTCCTCTTCCGGATACTCGCTCTTCAAGTATTTGCTTTTCTACTGCGTACTTGTATATATATATATATATATATATATATATATATATATATATATATATATATATATATATATATATATATATATATATATATATATATATATATATATATATATATATATATATATATATATATATATGTATATTTTTGTGTATGTATGTATATATACAGTGTGTCTCTGTGTTTTATTCGTTTAAAAAAACTTTACAATAGTATTTCGAAAAAAAAAAGATTGGTTCAGTTAACTAGAGAAACAGAACAGCCACAGTGAAAAATAAATAAATAATATAAATTAGTAAACAAACAAAAAAGCTTGAATTTTTATGTTGCAAAGTCAAATCACATTTTTCGCAATCAGCATAATGATTGGACTCGATCCAAAAAATAACATTTGGACGAATAATCAAAACCTATACAGATGATTTTACTTCTGTCTGAACTGAAAAGTACTTGAATAAATATAGCAAAGAGAATAACTTCCAAAATAAAACTAATGCAATAAAATAACAAAAGATGAGGATAAAAATCTCAGAAACACACATAATTTAAGCAGAATTAAACGTTTTTAGGTGCGGCGAGTAGTTGACAGCCTTCATATAAGTAAGAAACTTGATTTTTGTGACAAAATTGCAATAGAAAGCAAAAGCAAAAAGGTTACATAATTCATTAAAATTGTAAGACGAAAAAGCCAAGAAGCACGTTTTGATCCAAAAAAGTTTTATCTGGATTTTAAATTAGCACCTCGTTAATTAAAGTACTGTAACAAAATTCTGAATTTTCTGATACCAGACTTGACTCTTATAACTATCTAGCATTCAAACAAACAAGGGTTTATTAATTTACGTTTGCTTATTTCACGTGACTTCCTTCAGCCAATCACAAAAACGATATACTAAATGACGTTTATCAAGCTTATTGAAATCAATAAACAGTCTTGATTGCTAAGAAACAAAACTTCTGGCCATCAAAGGAGAAAAAAACATTGGAGGAAGTAAAACTACTGAAGGGCATTTTTCTTCTCTGAGAAAAATGAAATAAGTGAAACGTTTTATAAATTCCCAGGTATAAAATGCGATTGCGAACAAGTTTGTTTGAAAGACTTTTAATTTATTTGCCGAAAATCATTTTTCATTAAGTGATGTGTATATAAACACAATCATAGTTCAAAATTTTCAAAACGTTACAAATTCCAATCACATAAAAAAATATGTGCTGAAAAATATTGTTTGCAGAAGTCATCTATCTTCATCAATCATTGCTATTGAGCCCACATTTTTTTCATTGCAAATATAAGGGCTGCACAACAATTAAATGACAAGTCATATGATATCAAGATTTTAAACAAAATAAAATTGAGGAAGTCAACAGAATGATATTTGAGAAAAAAAAAAAGTTTGTTAAATGTTATTATCTTCCCTGAAAAAGTCAGTTTATACACACACTTTATCCATCTGTTATTAGTTTCAATTACGTACGTGAGTTCTTAGAAACCCATTGATGGAAAAAAAATCTTATATATACAACACAATAATGGGAAATAAAGTTAAAAGAGCATCAAATGCACACATAAGCTGTAAAAGCATGCGGTATGATTTGACAAAGCCAGCGCTCCTCAAAACACTAAAGAATAATGAAAAACAAACATGTGAATGGCCTTTTTTTCTGCATCTCAATATCAGGAGAAAAAAACATGTTCTGTATGTTAAAAGTAGAGTATATATTAAAATCTGATTGAGTTAAAAATGAAAAAGGCAAGATGTTGAGAGAAAAGGTAAGAAACACAAAAATTTATAAAACGAATGAAAATGAACATGAAAGTGAAGGGAAAGAAAACTAGCAATATCACTAAACTAAGTTTGTATAACGGTTGACGAAAAAACTCCATTTTTGTAATAATACTTTAGTTGCAACCTCAAGTAATAATGCTTAAAACATGCAGGCTGAATAATAAACTACATATATCAGGTAAAAAGTTACGCATTGCACCCAAACGAAAAATAGAGAAAGAGAATATGAACAAACGACATGAGGTCAAATGATTATGATTTGTTGTTGTCGTTTGTCTTGAAGCTAAAAGTCATGATATTGTCACTTGAAAAACATTAACAGCAAAATGTTCAACGTAGTTCATGACAAAACTGAAAGTAGTAACAAAGTTTTTTTTAAACTATTCAAGTATCTTGACAAAAATTAAGTTTTATATTATATGTTAGTGTAGAAGAATTTTTCTATGTCGGTTTAAAAGTTCTTTTTCTATTCAGTTACACAGTTAAGGGGGGGGGGTCGAACAAGTAAAAATTTTGGTTAAATTACAATGTTTCTGTGTTAATTATGCTTTGTTCAAGAATTTAAAATATCTTTTCTAGCAGTAACCATTTGCTGTAGTATTTTGATACTTGGGAAGCCAAAGCTCCTTATTCGTAAGGATTAAGGCAGATGTAGCTACGCTTAATAAATTGAGGCCTCAAGATGATGAGGAGACCGATTTTGGCCTCCATAGAAGGAAGTTCCACCATTATAATTTAGGCATAGTACTGAAGGGGAGGGAAAGCCTTCATATACTTTGCACACATTGAAACTACTAGCGAGAGACCACATGACTTTCGAATCCACGAACAAATGCTACACATGGACTTGGTAGGTATTTGTCAATGTCGAGTTCCTAACACGAAATCGTATGAGTCCAATGCCTAATCCATTAGGCCGCCCATGGCCTATAAACTTGTTATTTATTATAACAATGATAGTATAGGTGCTTATATGCTTGAAATATTGCCCATTTGTACTTCTGCTCGATAGTAAAATGTTACGTACTTCCTATTGCTTAAAAGAATTCAAAATTTATATTAAACTCAAATTAAGTGCTTATAAAAACTTTTATTCATTATTGTTTATTCGGTTTTGAACAAAATTTAGAAAGGCTCATAATATTTTACTTTTAAGGCTCTCAGTTACACATTCGACCTTTTATAATACAGCCGTATTTTGAACTCAAAATGTTAAAATACGTAAAAGTAATGCTTTCTATATAGTTAAAAGTTTTCAGGCGATATTAAATAACGCAAGTTAAGCCGTTAAGCCAAAAAAGAAAGGAAAGAAAGAAAAAGAAAATCAATTCCTCTCTATTTGATGGATCATGACTTCAAATATTCCATTTATACGGATATATTGTCCTGGAGTTTCTACGTCTAGCCAACGCATATCCAGGACCATACAACCATCAGCGTAAGGATATGGAAAAAGAAAAATCCGAAAAAAAGGAACGGAGATTAACTTTCTTGTCTAGAAATATGGCTGACGGAAAGAAATGAAAGCTTAATGGACCGCATATATCGGACAATGTGGCTGCCAATCCCGCGAATGATTTAGTAGAAAGAAAGGAAGATTATTTTCATTGATTTGAAAAATATTTTCTACCAGCTTTTTATGTTTAGTCAATACAAATATTATTTACGTATTTGCGAGTCTTTTAAACAACTTATTTGCACTTTTGACTTATATTTGTTATTTAATATTAGTAGACTTAATGTGAGCATATACATGAATTAAAATCATATAAATTTTAGTTTGAATTTAATTTATATAACCAATGAAAAATCATTGACTTCTGCATGATAAATAGTTCATTCTTTACGTTTTTGCACTGTGATCTAATGGTATTGTTTTGTTTTATGTGTGCAGATTTTAAACTCTTTTTTTTTTATTTCAATAAAAATGGCTCGGATACAATAAAAATAATAATGTTTTTTTTAATCGGTTTGCTTCCCATTTTTATTCGTTTTTTTTTTTTTTTTTTTTTCAAATTTTGCAATTCAATAAACTATTACGGTATAAATAGAGTGCGGCAGAAATAACTCTCATACTTCAAATATGAATTACGAAGAAATGTCCAAAATTAATTGAAACATTTATTGACTTATGTTACATTTCCTGATTCATTCGCTTTGAAAATGACGTCGTCCTAATGCTTTAATAGCCTGTTATTTATGAATCCTATTACCGAAGTTTTGCGTTTCCTTCATACCGAGTTCTGGTGATATGACTAATATTTCTAGGCAGGTGGCATCTTTCAGTTCTTTCAATATTCTCTATTTACGTTGTTTACTGCAGCCATTAAGTATTCCCATACACAAAAATATCGAGAAGACAGATCAGAAGAACGTGTATTACACGTCGACCACATTCAAAGCCACAATTGTGACTAGAACCTCACAATTTGCGCCAGAGGTACTGTGGAAAAAGTGATAGTTATTTCCGATGCATCCTGTAATCTGTAGGCAATGTGGATATTATATTACCCATTACACTAGAAAACTATTGTTGAATAAGAAATACCTGTATGAAAGGGGCTCCATTTAAATATGTTGCAAAAATAATAACGCTTTTACCGAAAATAATCAAATAATTATTTAAGTCTTGCTGGGTTGAGTTTTATGCAGGAATAAAAGGCAGCAAATATAATTTGCATTTTCTGTTTGACAAAAAAAATCAACTTTCAATTATTATTCTATTATTATTATTATTATTATTATTATTACTATATATAATTTCAAATTTATTTTATTACTATTTTTAAATTGTTTCGGAAACTATTTTATCTTTCATGCATACATAAAATAACCTTTATAAATTATGTTTTACAATTGCAGCTGTTTTGCATCAAGATAGAATATGGCTATTTCCCTTGCATATTTTCGTTGATTATTAAATTACATATTTTTAAGTACTAATGCTTCAAAACGCGTTTTTAAACATAATCTTTCTTTTTTTCCTTTTAAGCAATTGAATTACATGCTTTTAAAATGTAATAGACACTTACAATGAATTTGGGGGGAAAGGCTTCATTAATTTTGAATGAAGAAAAAAAAAAACTTTCTCTTCGCATTATTTTGCACAATGAAGTTTTTTCTTCCTTTTAACTTTAGATTGCACTTGTACAGCTTAAATAATTTTGTCTTTTTTCTCCCTTATTCGTCCGCTTCTCCTTTTTTTTTCCTTATTCTTTTTTTTCATTTTTTCCCCTTCTGCCTTTTTTCCCTCACCGTTTTTGCAGAATTTAATGTTTTCATTTTTTTCAGGACATTCTTTTTCTTTCTTTAATACTTTTTAAAGTTTTTTTTTCTTTTTAAGAAAAAGAAGGCTTCTCATTTTTTTTAAGCGCAATGATCAAAAAATATTTTTTACTTAGATATGTTTTGTAACATATGTTTATCTCGTTTTTTACAAGCTTGGATTATCTCAAATATGTTTTTACATTAAACAGCAGCACTATTCATTTTAACTTTTTTTCTTTGAATCACTTCTGATTGTTATTTTCAATAATTATTTTTATCCGCATTTTTACATCTAAAGCGCAGTTTTGTTTTTATATACAACTATGAAACATTTATGTGTGTGTAAGCATCATAAAATTATGCTTAATGGGATATTAGTAGTTTCTCTTTGCATTTTATTTTTAAAGAAGTTAGTCAAAAAACGTCTTAATATATTGTTTTTCAAACGAAATCAAATTATTTTTAACTTTACTTATTTTTTAATGTATCTCTTATTTTTTAAAGAAATAACATATTTACTTCTTAGGAGTGAAAAAACTCTTTGTTTTACTAACATTATCAAAGCTCTTTCTTTTTCTTCTTTTCATTTTTTTGATAACTGGTGGTACCCGCACGACTTCGCCCGTAGTTGAAAATTAAAAGGTCATTTGGTTCGCCTGTATATTTACAAATAATGGATGACGAATTTCTCAGCAATTTGCTGTGTTCATTTGCTCGCCGATGTTACGGTTCCACGTTATGATAATTTCGTAATTTGCTCTTCCACGCTGTGATAATTTGCTCGGTAAAATTTTCTTAAAATTTGAACGTCCACCCATTTCGTATCATAACTCCAATGCATATCCAAACATAAAATTTTGGTTTTGTCGAGTGTCTTTATCGAGTGTCGGGAACAAAAAACCTTTCTGAAGAATATTGAATAATTACATTGCATTAGTTAGTAAAATAAGTTACGAAGCAATTGCCTGTTTGGTGATGTGTTAAAATTTCAACCCTAACATCCAACCATAAACCCTAGTAGATAGCGTTCAATGTTGATCACTTTTTCCTTTCTTCATTTTCCTAAAAATTACAGTCGTACCAGTAAACCAGTTAAGATACCGGATCCAGTTCAGCCTCGTCAAAATAAAGCATTTCCTTCCACGTCAAACATTACCAAAAAATAATCAAATTATCATGCCGTGCCGCTAGTTTCTTTTTTGGCGACGCCAGGAGTGTTACTCTATCGGTGAATTCGCTGTTATATGCATGAGGACTTTTTTTAAAAGTCAGTTGATGAAATTTTTAATCATCAAGTACAATAATTCTGTTTTTTTGATTAAATCTTAAATAAAATATTTCAAAGCTTTTTGTCTTCTGCATCAAAAACTCGCCGGAATTTATGTGCGACCTAAATCAACTATTTTTAATTTATTTTTAAAAATTGTTGCCAATAATAAATTTGAAACTTTCTACAGCCTTCTCTTTTCAATCTCAAGTAAAAATTCACGAAGAATAATATCAAGTAAGTCTCAAGATGAAGTTGAAATTAAAGCGCCTTTTTCAACCCCTGAATAAAACATTCATCTTTGATTAAAGTCTTGCTTTTTTTTCAATTCCAAAGCTTTAACCAAAATGCAGGAAAACTTTGAAGAGTTTTTTAATTAAAGAAAGAAATTGAAATCTAGACTGGAGAACTTTTCTTTTAAAAGCGTATCGCAGAAAGTTTCTTTTATACACAGTTAATCTTTATTTTTGTCTCAAAATAGTTTGCATCAAACTGCTTGCACGCTGACAATATTCATCAAGCTTTGGAGCTATTTTTGATTAACCTGACACTAATAAAATTAGGCTTGAATGCAGCACAAAATTTGGAAATACTTCTTCCGATACGATTCTTTAGATTGTTTTAAGAGATGTGCAAAAGTTTCAGAGTTGAAATAATCTGAATCCTCCTTTTTCTTTAGGATAAAAGAAAATACGATTTGTGTACTAGATAATACATTAAACATTTTGAGAAGTCATTTTGATAAAATTTTATTTCGTTAATACGCATGTATGTTAAGTTTTATGTATGACTACCACTTTTATAAATACCGGAACTTAAAGTAATAGTTAAAAGAGAGAATGTAAAACCTTGTTGTGTTTTTATTAAATTTGGGTTCTTTAGAATGAATGTAAATCGATAATTCAAAATAACATATTACTTAGTTTTGAAAAGAGTGGTAAAAACATTTAGATGCCACTTTAAAGTTATTTTTAATTCAGATTCCGTTTTTAACTCTTTTGTCCTTGATTTAAGACTAGCATTTTGTAATTAAACAAATATCTTTCAAATGTTACTCATGTTTTATACAAAAAACAATCTATCAGCAATTAAAAACTATTAAAGTTTAAACTAGGTACTTATTATTACTTCAAAAAAAGAAAAAAACATTCAGAAACTTCGAAGCCCGGTAGCAGATTCTTTTTGAGCAGTATTCAACGCAGATTGAAAATTACAGTATATAAAGAATGAACACTGTATCTATATAAATAAAACGAAGAATATGTGTGAATGTTTATCTATATATGTGTGTGTGTACAGTTTACGTCTGTTCTGGACCGAATTTGACAGGGAGGTACTTGGGCACCCGAGAAGGGACCGTAAGGGGGGGTGGGTTCGAACGCAAAAAAAGTACCGAACCATTCGAATTTGAATTTTAGGGCCCGAAAATGGCATTGGATGGCTCTTTCTACCCGAAATAATGATCCGACCTGTTCAAACTTAGCGCCATTCGAAAGCCCGCAAAAAATACTCATAGAATTCATTAACTTCCTCCGAATATCAAAAAAAAAAAGGCTGTAAAATCACAAGGAAAAATTTTGAAAGCTCTTTTAAGCCTGATGGAACTTTATTTTCATTTTGAAGAACCATCGTTTGCGCCATCTCGTTTTAAATTAGCGTTAAGAAGGTTGCCACTTTTTTCTCGGCTGTGACTAAATAAAATTTTGTTTTTGTTTTGAGGTAAAAATTTCTCCGTTTTGATTATTATTTCGCGATTAATCTTCTTCTTTTTTTCTTTTTGTTTTTGGATTTTAGTTGTATTTATGGAGGGTTGCGTTTAATTTATTTGGGAATTTTTGATTTGCCTTTTTCTTTCTTTAAGAATGATTAATGATTAAGAATTTTGACGGTAAAATTTGCAGTATATTTTTTTTTTAGTTGAAGTCCGATTGATCCCCTCCCCCATACGGGCGCTCTTGATTGTTGAACATGCTTCCCTTGACATAACTTTTATTTTCGAGGTTGACCGTGCAAAGCCGGGCAATGCAGTTAGTTTTATAATAAAACTTGCTTTGAAACAGTATTTTCAATTTTTGGCAGTAAATTTGAGTCTTCCAAAAAAAAAGTTGAAAATGTTCACTTTTTTTCCATAGAACAAAGGGGAAAATATTTTTTTTTCTTACTAAATGAAGAAATGTAAATGAACAATTAATAAGTGTAAACGTAAGTGATTTATATTCAATGACTGAGTGACTAAATTAAACAAACTATTTCACTTTGCCCTGCATGTACTTCACTAATTGTACAATTTATTTAAAGTACAAATAAGTTTTAATATAAACAAACTAAATTAACACTGCGTTGAATATTTGGAGGTCTGAGTTAATATTTAAAATGTTAATTACAACAACTTAGAACAAAATATTACAATATGAGTATCAATTTTTTAAAATTACCTGTATAAAGAAATGTTTTAATCTTCGGCGGTATATTTTTCCTGACTGAAATAGACTACATATGGTACTATATAGTTAAAAAAATACCAGATAGGCGAAGCTAAAAGCAGAGTAATGATTTTACCATTTCACTTTGCCCCATGTTCCCCAACCACAGATTCATTTCGAAGCTTTTTACTTTTTGCTTTATTCATGAATTTTCTTTAACCGTTGCCATTCATTTGCAATTTTCCAATGTATCCATTAGAAATACTTATTGTAACTTGTTTAGACTACCAACAAAAGGTTTTGACTTCCTACTTCCTGTCCCACGCACCCACTAAAATCCTTTTCTCACGCTTTCTGTTGCCAAAATAATTTCTAAAAATACCTTTTACCACTTTTCTGGGGATCCTTTTGTCTCCGATAACATCCCTATCAACTGCCATCTATGGTTGTTTTGGGTGGTCAAAAAAGGTCAGTTTCGGCAACTTTTTGTTTTATTTTCACCTGTGACCATATTACACTTGGAGATATAATATTTCTATTTAGAATTAATCAATATTTCACATAAGTTCAATTTTGCAAATTTTCTGAAGTCACAAGCAATTTATTTATTTTTGTATATAGTAAAATTCAAAAAATTTTGTGACATGCTGAATGGAACCTGCGATTTTTGGAACGGAAAAACCTGTCTTACCACTCGGCAACTGAGAAATATCTTACAAAATGAATCAATTTTTCTACACATCTAAAACCCGAATATATTTTTTTACTCATTTTTTCTTCAAAGAATATTACTGATATCACGAAGCATTTCGAATGTACGTAAATATGTCGAGCAGAGAGATCATCTGCAACTTTTTAAAATGAATTAAATCGCTCAAATAAACGAGTTGAATGAAACAAACGGATCAAAAGAAGGAACGATAGTCTGATGAACGGATAATTCAAAAGAACGACATTGCCCACCTCTATTTTGAGCGGCCAGCGTTAAGCCCGCGACAACACATTTAAACTGTACTGACAATTTTTGCCCTTTGCTTGAATAAGGGTTTATGTCAACTGATCAATTCGAATGAAATTAAATGAGAGGATTTTTAAAGATTCATTTATAAAATTGAATCCATACTTTTCGATACGGCTTTCTGTTTCTGATTTTGAGTTTAAAACAAATAATAATACAGGTGAACTAAAAAATAAATGAATGTTTTATCACAGATGCGAAAAATATTTTCTTTTATACTTTCATTTCATAACTTTCATTTTACGAGAACGAAATGTACTTTTGGAAAGCAACTTGATTCCACCGAACTCGCATACAATTATTTCATGTGCTTCAGCGTTTGATCATTGCACAATACCAAGTTTTTTTCTTTCTTTTTTCTCTACACACCTAAAAATACTCATATGTTTATGCATTCGTCTCATCTACATCAATTTCTGAACTAGCAGCTTATTTTCTTTTCTTAAAAAAAAGAAGAAGAATTGGCGAGAAATACGCCTGGCTATATGTATGCATATTCGTTGTGAATTTTTATGCACACTCGTTTCGTAGCCAGGGAAAAGAAATAAGCAAAACTGAAAACATCTTCTCTACTCGTTTCGAAACTACTTAATATTCTTAAGATTTTTTTATTCTCTTTGTTTCAAATCATTTTTTTCTCGTGCATGAGAACTGGGCAGATGGCGTTTGGTAAGAAAGAATATGACGTCAATTCAGCTTCACGAATGACAGTTGTTTGAAAAAAAAAATAAAATAAAAATGGCATGTGCACTTTCATTTATTCCCTCTTTTGTTTTCATTCTTCCTCCCTGCGATTGTAGTGATTTTCGTTCTGTATTTTATATGCAATCTAAATTTTGCTGAGGAAAGATATTTCTGAACGTTTTGTATGTATATCTTTCTCTTTCAGCGAGTTCTGCTGCAAAACAAGAATCATTTGGGAAATTCTTTGAGCTTAAGTACAAGTCCGCAGATAAGGCTGAGATAAAAATATATTATTTTGAAATTCTTTGCAGTTGCACCAGATCCGCTAAGATAAGTTTGAAATGGAAAATGTAGAAAGAACTTATTTCTACAAAGATGACGCAAAGCTCAAACTTTTGCTTGATCATTGGATCTATTGTATCTGAAATAGCAAATAGTGTTGCCGAAAGTATACTTTGAATTTTATACAATTCTAAGTAAAAGTTCTTTCAAATAGGATATTGAATTCTGAGGGACTGTGCTATTACTAATTCTGGTTTATCAATTTTCAAATACACAAAAACGGCTAAGTGTGGAAGAGTTAAAAATGGCATAGTCGAAAACTTTTTCTCAGAACTGTTTCTAGTTCCGATTTTTTTTTTCAAATTTGCTACTTTAAGCAATTAGGTCTAATTAAAAGATTCCTTAACTTCTGAGAAATTCTTGCGAATTTAGTAGCTATGTCTTGTTGTATTAACTTAAAAGACCGACTTACACAAAACAAGTTTGATGTGGTATCCGTACTAATTAATCATAAATGCCTCAAATTAGAAAATGCGTCTAAAAGGCTCATACCAGACCACTTTAGATTTAAAAATAAGGAAAAAAAACGTGTTATGTGCAATTACTTGATTTAAGAAATGCAAACAGTTATTTCCTATTACTCCCCATATTTGGTGCTTTTACTCTACAGGTTAACTATGCTGATTATGTACAATAGAGTCAACACGTATTTTCTTTTACGCTTTCATTCATTTATGCAGTTTCTTTTCTTATTTTTCTCAACCTGTAAAAGAGAGTGTGCAGAACTAGAAAATTGTAAGAACATTTATAGATTTAAAATAAAAATAATAAAGCAAACTAAATGGCAGGTGTTCACTTTTTAACTCCGAGGCAGATGCATGACTGAGTAATATTAGAACCGCAGATGAAATGTTTGCTTTTTGATGCCTCAATTTAAACATAGAGTTGAACAAGAAACTGGATTCAAAAAGCAATTAACTTATCAAAGAACTAATTAGAATCAATTAGTATTGTTACTTATCTCTCGCAAACTTGGATTTGTGGTGGTGGGGAAGATGTCGAATTGCAGGGAATAAAAACTCCAGCTTAAACAACATAAATGTAATTTGACTTGCACTTAACTTTTACGTTTGCTTTTTGTAATATTTTTTTTTCCAAACAAGTTTAATTATTTTTTGATCCGAAATATCAATCTGCTACTACTCTGCAAGGATTCACAGCTTTTAATGTAAAATTTTGAGTAATTTAATCGAAATTAAAATTTTAAATGGTAAAACGTTTAAAAGAGAGTAATGCTACTTATTTTTTCAGTGACTATAATAAGAAACATATTTTATATGTGTTTATATACCTGCTAAATGAATCTTCTTTACACATGCGTGCCAAAAAAAATGTTAGAGAACAATAAGTGAGAAAGAAATTGAACATAAAATTTCGAAACGGACAGCAAAAAAAAAAAAAAAAACACCGCTCAATATTTTATTTGCTCTTTTTCCTCGTTTATTTATTGCATTTTCCCCCTTGGTAAGAGTTGTGTATAAATTTCGCACCCTTTCTTTATAGCAGTCGATTATTTACGTTTACATTGCTTTCCTGTATTTGCTGTTTTGTTTGAAAGTCTTATCTTTATTGCAGCTCTATACCGCTTCAGTAGACTTGCATTGAACTTGTAAAGGAACTTAATTATTTCTTTAATACTTCTGTTCTAGGGCCTGACTGGGGGGGGGGAATCATATGGGAGCGGTGCACTAAAAACTGTTCTAATTTGGAGGCTAGCTAAAAGGTAGCTAGGTAGCTAACTAACAGTTACGTTCGAAATTATAATACTTAAAAAGTATTAAGTAAAATCCAGAAATATAATAGTGCATGAATTTTTGTAGATATTGTAATTGATTTAACTTAATTGTAAAATTTTTAATATAAAGTTTTCTTAAGTTCATACATCAGTCATGAGGCATTTTATTTTTCAAAATGAATTATCAATGACCAAAAAAATTAAAAAAAAAATGCTCGGACATGCCATTAAATTTCTTGTCAAAGCCAAAATAAATTAAGACGTAAGGTACATTTAATTGTAATGCGTTACTACCGTAATTTCCAAAATTTGACTTAATATCATACTTCAGTGTTTTGATGTATTGCTTCTTTTAAAAGAATAATTAATTTATAAAATAAGAAAAAACTCGATAAATATATTATGCAGAGAATTATTACTATCACTGTTGTAGCATACTTTTCGTCTGAAAAACGTCCTAAATAATTCTTTAAACCATTGAAATCATTACACCAAAATATTGGCTATTTATTCTAGCAGTCTTCAAGTTACTTTCGTGACATAATAAAAATATTTTTAAACTCTCATACTAAGCGCCCATGATTCCATTAACCATTGAAATCATCTCGTCAAAATAATGGCTGTTTGCTCCCGCAGTCTTCACGTTATTCTTAAGATATATTAAAAATACTTTTAACTGTCATAAGGTAATTCAAAGTACACAAAGTTAAAGTTATTTTTTAAGACACCGGATACATTTTGTAAAAGTTTTCACCATAGAAAAAAAATTGATAAAACTTTAAGCAAATACTACAAAGTTCAAATGTCCAAAAATGTCGAAAACGAAAAACAACTTTCTGACACCAAAGTTTAAGGTACTGCTCCTACCTTAATTTATTATTTACATAGTGATTCTATAAACTGTTTCAAGAAATTTAGTACTTCTTGTTTAGATGCTGGCATTAATATTCTGTATCGATAAAAAGAATGAAAAAAAAAAGAACAGGAAACATAATTCGATGCTTTTTTCTTCATACTAGAGTAGATCGACTCCCTTCCCTAAAAAGGAATAAATAAACTCATCTCTATGTTAGTTTTTCGAAACCTCATTTGGCATTCCATATACGACTCCCAAGCCTGGCATCCGCCCTCCATTTAACCAATGGAAATTCTATATTCGTAGCCCCCCTTCTCCGTTCTCATTCGCTCCTTTCGTTCGAAGTTGGATGCTCTAGACAAAGCTACAATGCTATCACGTGCGACAAATAAATCGGTTGCAAAGCCAGATGGGTTGATACAAAAAATAATAGATCGCCTGGCTTCTCATCATTTGGCGGCCATTTGCATTATTTTTATATCTCAACTGATATGACATGCATGCTCTAAATAAAGTGAAGCTGCTACAAACATTAGTTTTATGGATGAAAAAAATCATACTCTTATTTCCCCCCCCCCTTTCTTTTTATTGTTGCAATAAAATCGACGATGGAATTTATTTTTGAGTATCATTTTGATAAAAATATTATTGAATAAATTTTACCAATACATACGCATTTTAAATGTTGTTCATGAAAATAACACGTAAGTTCAGGTGGCATGAAGGGAAACAGAATTTCAATGGGAAAAATGTTGTGCATTGTGTCCAAAAGTTCTCTCCGAGAGTAACTACGTAGGAAAGATGTATCTAATGGACTCTGAGCGAATTAAAACGCATTCAGTTAAGAAACGTAAGAGCTTCTACTCCAACAATGGTAAAACTTTTGTGCCGTAGGTCAAATGCAAACCCGCTGAATCGTCTAAATGTAAACTGTTACAATTTAAATGGATAAAACATAAAAAAACTTAATAGTATGAACTGACTTTATATAAAATACACACAAATCTGTCATTTAAATCACTACTTAATCGTCCGAAAATTGAAAGAATTAAAAACTTAGCTGTTTTCATCTATTCCTGACTGCAAGATTGTTAATTGAAACACCTAAATTACACATCAAAAATAGTTGAGAAGGGAAAATTCGCAACAAAATGTTTTTAGTAACCTTCGAAATGACAAGTAAAACTAGTTGAAACCAGTTACTTCACATTTGAAGGCCTGCTGGAGAGAAAAATGTATGATCAGTAGGGTCTGGTGGGGTAAAGTGGTCATAAAATCGCAGGTTTTCAGCTTAGGTGGATAATAAATACAACAAATTCTTTAAACACTTCAACTTTTTTTGTTGTTATTTTACATTGCATTATTAAAGAACACGGTACATTGAATTTTAGGATGAAAATATTGATTTTAGTAGTTTTATAGCACTTTCTTTTCCCTATGTTTTTATGACCACTTTACCCCATGGGGTGGGGGAAAGTGGTCATAGCATGGGGTAAAGTGTTCATAGTTAAAAATAGATGCAAAACCATTATAAATAACCCTACTACTTGTATATTTCGGCTATTTTTACAGTTGCAAGTATACTCACTAGTACATGCGTGTACTCGTGAATACATACGTGTTGTGTGTTACACACGAGTAAACACGTTCCTATATGAGTAGATACTTGTACACATCAAATACATGCATACACGTGCCTACTTAAGTATATACGTGCATATACGAGTATATAAGGATATATACGAATATATAAGCATGTATACGTGATTACCTACAGGAGTGTATACGCGTCTGCATGAGTACATACGTGTCACATGTGTATATGCGTCACTTGTATATACGTGTCACGTGTATATACAAGTATATATGCGTGTAAACGAACATCATATGCGCTTATGCACTTGTATCTCTAGAAAATACGTGCATACTTGAGTACATATGTGTATAGTAGACGTACGCATATATAAGTGTACATACATACATATATGGGTATACATGAGCTAATTCGTGGATACATCCAGTACGTCTTTGGGGGGGGGGGGTATGTGTCTACTCACGTATATATAATGTGGAAGCACTAGTATATACACAATGTATACGTTTATACTCCAGTACATGTATGTATACACGAGAATATACGCTTATATACATGTCGGCCTACAGAGTGAATCCAAGCTCTTGGGCAAAAATCAAAGGGCTGTAAGGGGGTAGGATAAGACACAATTAAGATTATGATCACTGACGCGCTACATGCACACAAAGCCAGAAACTGATGGATACAAAGCAGGGAACAAATTTGTTGCACAAAGATGATTTTACCTAACATTTTAGTTTTTAAGAAATATTTAGAGCAGTTGTTAGAAGTTACAGCCTGTAGTAGCTCTAATACACGCATCGCAACAAAGCCGCAGCGATTGATAAATGTTTTTCAAAAGTCTTGTTATTGCAAAAGAGAGTGATCTGTGAATGCGATACATTTGTATTACAGCTGCAGGCCGCAAATTTCATCAATTGCATTAAAACTTTCTTAAGACCTAAAATATTGTGTAAAATTGACTTTGTGTAATAAATTTGTGACTTTTTTTGCATCCATCAGTTTCTGGCTTTGCGTGCATGTAGCGCGTCAGCATTGTGTTTGTGACTATATGTTCCTTATGATTATTGCTTCTTATCCTCCCTTCTAACACCTTTTAATAATTTGCTCAAGCGTTTAAACTCTCCCTGTATACTTGTATTTCTTATGCTTGTATGTAAATGTCTACTCGAGTACGACCGCGTATATTACGTGTCTACCTGAGTATATAAGTGTTCGTATATATACGAGTATATGCGAGCATATACGTGTATAGTAGAATGTATAGCTGTATGCATAAAAAATACTTGCAGATTATCACATACGTATCTATTGGCGCATTTATGTGAACACGAGCATATATGCGTATATATACGCATATACTCGTATATTTAACCCCGTTTACTGTAAAAACAATACATATGAAGTAAAATTAATATTTAATTTGTATCTGACTTAAACTTAAAGATTAAGTGACATTAGAAGCACAATATTCGTTAAGCCTAATATTATGACCACTTTACCCCATCTTACTGTAATTGTTCTAAAAAATTTTCTAAAATAGATTCAGCTTACTGTTAATGAGTAAGAGTTCTTGAGACATGTAGGAAGCTTCCTGTGCGGTCAATCTGTTCCAAATTCTAACAAACAAAATTTCCCAAGGAAGTTAAAATAGGTGTTTAGATTTAAAAAATTTTCATATTCACGCAAAATATTTTTTGTTACCAAATAAAATTTTGCTAGTTGTAAAATTTTGTATTCAAAATTAAGTTTCCAACTGCCCTACTCTAAAATAAAATTTTCACATTCATTCGAGCATTTATTTGCAAGCTATAGCCATATATTTGAAGTATGACCACTTTACCTCATCGACCACTTTCCCCCACCAGACCCTAAACTTTAAAAGACAACTTTGTTCCCAAAGATAATGCATACACAATTGTTTGGAAACAAACAGAACTCTCAGCATCTTTTCTATATGATACCTAATCTTCACTCGCTAACATTTACGTTTCAAAAAATTGACCTAAGTGTGGGAATAGAGTTTTTCCCAAGTACCTCATGCTTTCCTTTACCCCAATGGATTCAACCTGCTTTTCAGAGGAGAAAAATAAATGTAACAGGGCTGGATGGTTTTGATACTAGTATTAATGGTTATTATTTAATCCTCATAGTTTAGTTAAAGAAGACGTGATCCCGTAGCTCTATTTAGAATTCATTGAATGTCCTTTTCTTTCCATCTTTCTTGTCTTTTTTATTTCTCTTTTCTTTCTTTCTTTCTTCTTCTTTTTTTTCATTATTATTTTATTTATTTTAGCTTTGTCTGTTTTTAATAAATAAAATTTGAGATTCCTCTTATGTCTCCCACAATAATAAAAAAAGTTTCACAGTTATAAAAATCAGTAACGAGTATTAGTTCAGTACTTTGTATGTTCTGCTTCAGGTACAGTCCAACAAAGTTAATCTACCACAGTTAATTATATATTTTCTATTTAAGTTGTACTTTCATGGAGACTTTTTTTTTTTTTTTGACTACCATATAACATGCTCTTAAAATTCAAAATAAAGAAAATAATTTTGATTAGTTGAAAACTTAAACTCCACCAAATGAATACTACTAAAACGCTAGTAGAAAATTAGTTGTTTAACGTAAAAATTCCAAAAAGTTAAATGGAGCAAAGCTATTGAGTTTGATACATGAAAAAATGAATTGCTTTCTTCTCATTAGTTCGAAACAAAAGATTTGAACCTTGTCGCTTAATTTGTAAGACTAGTACAGTTCGAATTTTTATTTTTTTTTTCTCGGAATGCATTTTATCGTTCAATGAAAACACAGATATTTTTACGCACATTTTTGCCACTAGCTCCGTTGCACCAGTTGACAAAATTTTTGGCGTTAAGATAAGTCACCTTTTTCAAAATAGAAAAAAAAAGGCGGGAAATTTGTTTTGAAAATTTCAGCACATAAAGAAAGAACAATTTATTTTAAATAAAACAATTGCACTAGTACATTTTTTTTTAAATTTTTTGCAGTAAATTAGTTCTTTCAAAAAAATATTTCACTTTTTTTTACATGAGTCAAAGTTAAAAGTAAACTGCTTTTCTAATAAAATATTTTTGTTCGATCATTTAAAATATTTTTGACGAAATAAATTCGCAAGTTAATAAAAAATGAATGAATAAATAAAAAGAAAATGAAACAAAAGTAAATTATTTACTATATGAGAAAAATTAATAAATGAGTAAGCCAATGGAGTAAATTAATTAATTAATTAATAAGGGTATTGTTGAACGTAAGAAAGTAAATGAAATAATTAATAAATGAATGCGCAAGTTCTTTGATAGAGTTGAATAAGTAAATGAAATGAATTTTTTCACTTGGCTAATTGTACAAAGTATTGAAAATACAAATATGCCAAGAAATCGATAAATGAATACTGCACCGAATATTATTAGTAGTAGATCTTAATTAATTTAATGATAATAGCAAGATATTTTTTACAGTAATAAAAAAAGTTTTTACCTTACAACAAAATATAGCAATATTTGTATCAATTCCTGAAAACTGTTTGTAGTGTCACATTCATGATTTTCAGAGGTAACTTTTTCCTGTCTGGTATAGACTACATTTGTTACTATATAGGTAAAATATTGCCACATAGGTGCCGCAAAATTCAGATTAAAAATTTTACTACTTTACTTTGCCCCACATTCCCCTTCTTCAAAAGCCTCTGTTTGTTTAAATACAAGGATTCAAAGTTGATATAAAACTTAATAAAATTGAAGAAATTAAAAAAAAAATAGAATGCCTTTGGCGAAGTTTTCAATCGCCAAAACATGCGGAAACCCTACTTAGAACATCTATAAACATTCAACGTGTCCCTACCTTCTTGGTTCATTACTGGAGAGCTTTACTGGAGAAAGAAACACTCGAGCCTACCAAAAAGAGCGGGAAAGGTGGGGGATGAGGACACGAGGGGAGAAATGCCTCGCATACCACGCGAATGTGATACGAGGAAATAAACACAAAGGTAAAGTTATTCGAGTTTTAGAAAGAGCAAGAAATGGGATTTTTTTCCCCTTTGCTTTTTCCTTTTCCTGGAGACGAGTAACTGCTTTTGCATGCAAATGTACCGAAAGTTAGAATTTTTCTGCCATGTCTTACATTGCAATGAAAGCCAATTTTAAGGCGATTTTTTTTTTCTTTTTGTAGCTGCACGAAAATTATAAAATGAGTTTTGGAATGAGGCTTTGCAGAAGAATGTAGCATATAGCTAGCGAAATAAAATTAAAATAGAGAAGAAAAAAAAACTTTAAGCGGATTTCGATAATATTTTTAAAATGAATATACTGAATGCTTTATCTAATACACACATTTTTGACAACTTCCAACCCTCCTCACAAGAAATCTATTTCTCGTTCCCATTAAGACCATTCACTAACGCTTACTATAAGTCGGTTGGAGCACACTGTGTACTCGTTCTTCCTAAAACTTATCGTACATGGTATGTCCATAGCCCATCTGCAAATGATAATTTTGCTGCTTGTTTTCTCTAAAACAAATCGTGCATTGTGCATCCAACTGAAAATGGCATTTCTGTGCTCGTTTTCCCTTAAACGCCTGAAACATATCGTACATGGTACGTCCATAGCCCATCTGCAAATGATGATTTTGCTGCTTGTTTTCCCTAAAACAAATCGCCCATGGTGCGTCCAACTGAAAATGGCACTTCTGTGCTCATTTTCCCTAAAACGCACTCTACAGTGTACATGGTATTTTCATCCACAGTGGCACTTCTGGTGCTTGTTCTCCCTATAGTTTCGTAAATTTTCGCGTCCCCGACGAGTAAACTAAAGTTACGGCACAACGTTATGCTACAGAGTAAGTTTGATGACCTCATTCAAAATTGAAAAGCAGTGTTAAGGCAATATTAATTTCTAAATGTTCACCTTTAACTTGTCTTCAACAGCATCTGTCATTTAATGGCCGTGAGAAGCTTAATGGTTAGGCCATCGGTATCAGAATCAGATGATCTCGTGTGAAATGCTCAAAGTCACTAGGGTATATGCTTTTTAAACCTGTAGATCCAAAACTCTGTTGCCAGTTGTTCAGCAGTTTATTCTTGTGCAGGAGATTCGAGAAGGATATGCCTTTTTCAGCCCTTAACCTAAATTGTGGAAATAACTTGAAGCACCATGTGTTTACAACTGAACCAGTTGTGCTATCGTTGCTCTGTGTTATAGGTAATATTGGTCGCCCGCTAATTGCCCCTTTGGGAATAACCATCACTTTTTTTACCCCCGTCTCACGTTTCCATCCCGTGACTTAAAGCAAAAAGTTAAGCTTTGTTAATAGTTAATATTCATTATATTTAGTTTCCTTTTATTGTTTTTACATTGAATTATTTTTGTTAGTTCATTTTTTTCGCATTTTCTTTTTAAAATGAATTCCGTTCAGTAGTTTCAATTGACTATAAAAGTTTTATTATTTATTTGTTTATCCAAACAGATAAGATCCGTTATCCGAAAAACAAGCATTAAGGGTTTTTTTTACTGAACTTAAAATAGCTTGAAAATTAAATGTTCAGTAGGTTCCTTAACTCTACAAAATGAAGTTTCAACAATACAAAAACATAACATAATCGAATTTAAAAACAAAATAAAAGTTCGACAATAAATTGTACTTTTTTTGCGATTCTTTAAAAACTAATTTTTAATCGTTTTGTTGTCCTACACTTTGTGAAGAGAACGACAATTTCATTATGAACCAAGATTCTCAATATTCCATATTCGATAATGTTATAATTAAGGTAAAGTCATTCTTGCATGCTCTTATTTCACTCTAATCCCTTAGCTCCTCGTCGCTATAGTAACTCCAAATATTTAGTAGCTGTCTTTAGAAACTCCAAAATTCAAGCCCGGAGCATGCGGTGTTATCTTAGTATCCCGTAACCACTCTGATGCCTCTGGCAAATAATAAGCCCATGTACCCTGAAAATGCCTATCAGCACCCAACTAAATGCTCTATAATAACCAGGGCTTTTCCCAGCTAATTCATTGTCGAGAGAGGCGTATCATCGGCGGCAGCTGCATAGGGGGTGAGATACCCCCCGAGGGGGGAACGGAGTGACAGATGCTCAACGCAATGGTGACAGCCATTGACCACTCTCCAGAGAGGAGTGACACCCGCCATTAGACACGGATGAGGGGATATTTGTTCCTCCGCGAAGGGAAGGGTTCCCTTCGCGGAGGAACTCCCCCGTTTCTCCTTTCCCTTTCCTCATTTTTATCAGATGGATTTGTTTGAGATAAACGTGCCGACATGTTTGAACACTGTACCTGTCAAAATGAGCATATTTGCTAAGTAATTAAGTTGGACCAACGTTAGAGGTGATGAAAATTCCGGAATGCGATTGCATTTGATGTCTTCAAGAAGTTTAGCCATGGAAATTTATAGAAATAGAGCTGTATTAGGAAGGATGTAAAGATCTTAACGAAAATTCAGATTTATTTAGGACGGCTGACCGAAATCTGTTGCGGTTTCCGTTTCATAAAATGTGTCATGTAGTTTGGAGACATAAATCCCTATGCACTAAAATATCTCTTCCGAACCTCATTATAGCAAACTACAATAAGACAATTTTAATATTCATTAAAACCAAATGCTTATAATGTCCATATTGAGGCATGTGTAAAATTGATAAAACCCTATATTTTAAAGGGTAAAGTGCAACAACCTTCCTATGACGGCCATCAATTGGTATTAGAAATAGATGACCATTTTGCGAAGAAGTGTTAAATACAGGTTTTATCAATTAAATAATATCGATTTGCAACTTGAAAAAAAAAAAAAAAGACATCGGACATGATTCCCATGGTTTTTGTCTACGGAAATCTAATGACTGAGGCTTTCTTTATTCGGACCAAACATGTCGTCTTGTGCTAGCTAGCATCTCTTGATCCTGTCAATAAAGGTCTTGATCCCGATGACGTCAGCGGAGCACGGATTTGTTTCTAAGCGCACTGAATGGGTTTTGAGGCGTAAAAGACAGGGAAAGTAGGGAGAAGACTATACAGAATTAGTCTCGGAAAGTTGTCTCAGGATGGCGTGTTTGATAAATAGAGTAGGGATTAATAAGAGGATGATCTTAATTTGCTACGCGGATTAAAAGGGTTGAAGAGCAAATCTCCAAAAACTATCGAAGGAAAACTATTCTACTACTATGCACTATCTAAGGAAATGCTAATCACTATATTAATTAATGAGCTGTATTTTGCACGTTGACAATAGTCATTGAATTTGAAAAATTAGGGTTTTCCATTAGATGTTACAAATTACAGATAAACTCTAATTATCCAACTATCCCAACTTCTATTATCTGAATCGCTTTTAGAATTTCAGCAAAAAAAAAAAAGAATTAATAAAAGTAATAATAAGGCGAAAACGTGCTGCGATTCGCCAGATAAATATTATATCTACATGTTTGGATGTTCTGTTAAATTAACTACGTAACACAATACCATATATTTTGTAGTTTTCATGGCCCACTGACTGATTTTAAAACGTTAGGCCCATAGTTTAAAATGTTTTTCAAATCCTTTGCATTGTTAAGCAGTTCCATATACGAAGTACTCTATTTCATGTGTATATCTTTAAAATAACTTTAAACTATTTTTTCGATTAAACATTTTGTGCAATTTCCCAATTTTCAGTTTCGTGTCTGGTTTCGTTGCATACAAGACGGAAGTAATGCAATTTATTGCTAAGGAACTAAGACAAGCGCACTCACTTAACAGTTAAGCACATTTTCTTTTCGCTATCTCCATAGAAATAATGATGTTTTTAGGTTGGAAAAAAATCATACATACTCGTTTTTTTGTTTTAAACATAATAGCTAAATCTCCAAATGTCTTTATTCACTATGTGCATGAAATGGCTAAAGACGAACATGAAATGACTTTAACAATCTATTTCCATTAGAAAACTTATTGGCTTTTATGCAGAAAAAAAAGACGCATTTCGTTTTTTTTCCGTGTATGAAGTACTACGTGTTTTACATTTGATTTCTTCTGTTTTACATGACTTAATATATGACTTATTTTGTTTTTATATTGTTTAACATAGGGTAACAATCTTTCGATAAAATGATACGTGTTTAGCATCAGAAATATTTTTTCAATTATAAAGATTTGCTTAACAAAGAAAAAAAAACTACGTATGAACTAGTACATCTTTACGCTAAAATGCGAAATAATTCATGTTTGACATTGGAACAGATTTTTGTGTAAAAGACTGCGTATTTAGAGTAATATTTCAATTTCACGTGTAACAAGACGGAATGCGTATCAAACTGAAATCGAACTCCGGGCATGAAAGATTTTGAGTTAAGCAGTAGAATCAAGTTCGTAGTTCAAAAATATGAAGAATAAAAAAGGCGTGATCAGAACAACACTTCCTCAAAATCCCTCTCACATTTTGGAATGCACACAAAAGGTCGCACAAAACGAGTCGTATATCTTCATTGTGGAGAAAAAAAAATTCACCTACAGGGTCAAGCTTTACTTTTGAGCCATAAATAAATTTGTCCCTTCCTTCCCTGTTGGTCGAAAAGAGAAGTTCAAAGCTCAAGGTAAATTGCACGACCTCTATAGAGGTTGAGTGGCATAAGGTGTAGTTAGAATACGTTTTCTGCATTTATGGAGGTCGCGCGTGGCTGTAACATGACTCCGAGTCGTAATCAATCAGAATAATTTCTTTTTATAGGTTTTTCTTTTTAGCTACATATTAAATACAGATAACTGATTTATACAAGGAGGAGAAACAGCATAACGTAAATCAATCTTTTTTTTGCGAGGAATTTTTATGTAGCAGATTTTTGTGAAAAAAATGTAAAATTCAACATAGTAACTTGTTGTCTTTCGCGTTTATGTTTTATTTTTTTCATTTAAAATCGATTTTTATTTATTTGTTTATTCTTTCATAGTTCAAATTAACATTGTATAGATATTTTTTCGCATTTCATAAGTTATTTTACACTGATACGTTAAGGGGGGGGGTCTTGCTGAAAAATGACCCGTTTCCATTTGAACTATAACCTATGGTTTTGGTTAAGAAACATTTTTGTGACTGCTTGAGTGCTGGTGAAAAGCACCTCATCGGACAGGAATAAAGCAACTAATAGGGCATAAAAGTTACAAACTGATATCATAAGTAAGAAAGAGAAGTTGCATTTCAAGTATTTACTTCCCAAAATATTATTGAATTGAAAAGAAAACTAAAACAGTTTTCATTTTGTTTATTAAGTGTTTGAACGCAACTTGAGAAGTATAATTTTGTTTCGACGGTTGAGAGGGGGGGGGGAGGCGCGTCATGACTCCCATGACCCTCCGCTTGTATCCGTCTCTGGATATTTTTAGTATATTACTTCATCTGTTATTGCGGGTGGAAAATTTTTTCGCATATATTTATAGTTAAATCTAGAATTTTTTTTTAATTTTTGACTCTTACTTGTTGTACATTTAATTATGACTAAGAAATATATATCTTAATGCAAAACATCACACTTCGTTTTTTTTAAACTTTTACTTAAAATATTCTAATTTGTACATGTTGTGCTTGTAAATTTTTGCAGTCCATACATAACACGAAAAAATTATTACTTTTTAAATCCAAAATATTTTTTAAAAAGTTTATTTTTTTATAATAAAATGCATAATAGTTACTTATACTGAAATATATGAAAAGTGAAAGCAAAAGTTTAAAACTAATTTATTAGATAATTTTTAAGATACATATGCGCAAATGTCGCACCCGATACAATTTATTGAGCAATAAAATCTCACATATAGCATTACACTGAAACAGTTGCATAAAAATACTTGCTCCGTACAAAATATTTTTAAGTCTATTATTTCTTTTTGTTCCTAAACATCATTTAAAGAAAAAGATTCATTTGAAGGAAAATTAAGGAACAAATATTCTTTTGAACGTTAAATGTCGAAATGATCTCCCACTGGAAAGAAAATAGCTTTTTAATTATTTTTGTTTGAGTTAAAAGCCAGCTAAAATATTTATCAGCATCTTTCCTATGAAACCGCTTTGAATACAAAATTTCCTTCAAAATGCAAAGCCGTCAAGTTTTTCCAACAATAAATCAAGTTAAAAATGTATGTTTAATGATCTTTTCTCCACTCATTAGTTATTAAAAATTTGGATGGCTGGCATATAAAGCAAACGAAAGACAAATTACTGACAGTTACGTGAATATTATAGCATTATAAATGATTTTTTACAGGGCAGAATCGATTTGCTTGTGTCGTGAGATTAATTGAAAGAAAGTAGAGGCTACAGTGATGTTTTTTATTTATTTATTTATTATTTTTTTTTTTAGATAATAGTAGTAAAATTGAGAACAATTATTTGTTTTTTGTTTTCGTTTGGACTATTTATCATTTTTTTCATTATTTTCTGTCAAGAAAAATGTATGTATAAATTCTTTTAAATGTAATTTATAGCAAGGTTTTTTTATGTCACTTTTTTTTTTTTTTTTTGAAGTTGGTTTTACCTCAAATAAAACGTACACATTAAAAGAAAGCATAGAAAGATTTAATCAAATCAAATAATTCAAATCATTAAAAAATAAGCAAAACATGCTCCTTTTTGTTTTTTATCAAAGAGGGAACAATTCTATTGCTATAACAAGAGTTCAAAATTAAATTATTTTATTTTAAAACGTTTTGTAAGGAAAGAGTGCTAAATAAGGTCAACCTATGGTTCAGAACCGAATACTTGGCTGATTTATGATTCAAGTGATTCCAATTTTTGTTAATTCATTGAATAACTCATAAGGATCATTCTGCAGAAAATGTAACTTTTAAACACAAATAATTTTCAATTTCGAAACCTTTATTTTTATTTTTTTTTTTAAATTTTTAAATGAAAGTGTTACCTACTAGAAGTAACCATAAACAATGTCCCAGCAAAATTTCAAATATTTTACTAATAAATAAAAAAATAAAAAATGCATCGTTCATAGAAATAAAAATAAAAAAATAAAAATAAAAATAATTTAATGTTTAAAAATAGAGGTCAATTTAATATCAAAGTAGTGTGTTTGTTAATTGTGCAAAAATTGAGCTATTTTAATTAATAGTGGGAATCTAATATTAAGCTCTCTTAATTAAAATACAGCTTAGTTGGTAAATATTCTTTTAGTTCAAATGTGTGCTAAAAATACGAGTAGTATTTAGAAAATATAAAAATATACTGGCAATTTATAATTTTTATAGAATGCCCGAGATTAATGTTTTCCCCCTCAATCACTTATTTTCGCCTCAGAAATAATGCCATTGATAAGGTCTGTCACGGAGGTGAGGAATTTTCCATTAATATAGGCCTAATGGATACATTTTTCAGGGAAATATTTTTTCCTTCGTTGCTACAATCTGCGCATGTTCAGAATATGAAAACATGTTCACTTTTTTTTACATTAAATTACATCCCTGAAAATCAAGTTCACGGAGGTGAAAAGTCACAATAACCACACTTAGTTTTTAAAGCAAATTAATAAAAATCTTTTTGTTTTACGAAAAAAATCTTACAACTTCTTTATGGCTGAAAAATTAACAAGGGGACTCCCTTGTATCATGGAAAATAAATTTTGATGTCATTACTGCCACCAATTAATGAGGGGTGGCATTTTGTGTTTATGTAACGGAGGTGATGATTTATTGTGTGACATGACTCCCTATCCTAATAAAACGAACTAAAACACAATGTTAAAAAAAAATAAAAAAACTTAAAAAATTAGTATTTGAGACACTTGTGAAAGGAATAATAAATAAATAAGTATATACTTTGAATTAAACAAGTTATTAAGCAACGTAAACAGTCACACAAGGTGTGTGACATGCCAAGGAATTGAGAATTTACTAAAATAAAATAAAAATATACTAAAATAAAAATTATTATTAAAAAATTGTTGGCAGGTTTAAAAAGATATATTTTTTATGAAATTAAGAGCATTGTTAAATGAATTGTTCCTTAATGTTTTTAATGTAAAAGGCGTGTGACAGAAAAGTTACACTTTTCGAAGAATGACCCATAACAAGTAAGAAAAAAAATCAAATTTCGTGAAAGTTTACGTTACATTATATTTTCCAACACTTAAAATAAAGCGAATTGGTCTTGTTAGGAGCAGGAGTTTCTAATAAGGCATACTCTGAAGAAACGCCAAAAAAGGACTATCCAACTAAAAAAAAAAATTAAAACTCCTTTCTTGTATATATAAAAGCGTATTATATCCCATTTGATGAACTCAAACAAAATAAATCAGAATTCCGTATTTATTTTCAATGAAATGGAGGAAAACTAATCGTCTCCTTTGGGGCACTGATAGATTGTTATTATCTGATTTTTGGTCACTTCTGTGCACAATTAGTGTACATAGTGATTGCAATACCGGTATACCAATTACCGGTATTTCGAGCAATTTTACAATTTCGTAATATCGGTATTTGGTGAGGTAAAATACCTTTATTTCCGGTATTAGCTGAAAATAATAAATAGTTCCAATTAAAGAATTTTCTCATTTTAACTTATTAAATATCTACTCATATTTTAAAAGTACATTTTTTTTTCATGATACAGAACCAACTCAATTATTAATATGAATATTTGTCTTCAAAAGCACAAACTATTAGAATATCGTTAAGCAAAAGTAACGGAAAGATTGCACATTGATATTGTCATTGCTAGATAATTAGCTGACTCATATTTTTGCTTTTGTGCACCATGTTTTTATTTATCTCCAATTCCCTGAACACTCACTTTCCATTTTGTGAAAGTTGATTTCGAGTGTAATTTTGAAGGTATTTGTTCTATGAACAATTTATTCCAACCATCAGTTGCAGCAATACTTTATGATTTCTTTTTTAATTATTTGTCTCAACTGTACTAAATTTTGACAAAAACATTTTTTTCGTTAGCATAACAAATTGTAACTTGATGTCAATAGTATTGGTCTGTTGGCCTGTTGCGCTAGTTGACGTTATAGTACTTAGCAAAATAATATTTAGAAATTATATAGTGCTCTGAATGTTTGCACAGAGATAAAGCATAATTGATTGAAACATATTTTCAGATATTCATATAATCATAATTGTAAAGAATTTTGAAAAGAAATAAAAAACGAATGAAAGAAACTAACAAGATTAAATTTTATCGTAAATTTCAAACCAAATGACTAAAAAATAGCGAACACAATTGTCTTCTGCTCAAGGGAAAAATATGTTAATAGTAGAAAAGTATCATCGCTTAGAAAGAAGTTAGACCTAGCAATAAATTTTTAAAAATAGTAATAATATACAGAGTGCAAAAGAAACAAACATACACATACGCAAGAATTTATCAAAAAAGAACAAGCAAGAGACTGAATTATTTGAAGATGATGGACTTCCAGACAATAAGAGGAGGTGTTTATCGCGCATTGTTAATAGTACCACCGACCTGAAAGAATTCAGAAAGTGTATTTTTAACTGTAAGAAAATTGAGCAATAAAATGAGTTCAACGCCTAGAAACCATTCAATGCATAATGTTTTTTTTTTTTTTTTTTTTTTTTTTTTTTTTTTGTCGATTTTTTATTATGACATATGAGGCAGTGAGAAGCAAAGGGATGCAAGTGGACTATTTTAAGTTTCGAGTAAAACGCGTTTAAAGATCAGATCCTAGGTAAGCTTTCATTGAATTTTTTTCTAAATCATGCTGTACAGCAGCACCTACCAGGGCTACTAAGTACTATCTCTTGCCCCAAGACAGAGGAGATGTTCACCTACCATTTGTACTGGTTATCTCCAAATTTTTAATTTTGCCACTCTCATTCCTTTGCTTCTCACTACCTCATTCCTTTATTTTATGCTTGTTCACAATATGCTTTCATAAATATAATACAAATTTTGTACAAAACTATGAAATGTGGCAACGAAACAATATGTTTTAAAGCATTTTTTAAAGAAACTTCAAATACCTGTATTAATACTGGTATTCCGGTATCACGTTTTTAAAATACCGAAAACCGGTTTTGAAATTTTGGTCCGGTATTGCAATCCCTAAGTGTACATATGTGCAGCGTGTGCAGCAGAAGATCATATGTTCCACCCGACATTTCGACATCCCAATAAGGAAGTTTAAAAAACGAAATCATGGCCTAATTGGGCAATAGTCTACTTTTACAAGGTTACCACGCCACAGGAATAAATGACGGTACCCAGCAATATTTTTGTTTTTAAATTCGGCAGCTACTTCAATAAAGCTTTCGAAAACAATTAACAACGGTTTTTTTACTTGTAAACTTTTGGTTTATACTTATATATTTTAAAGAATAGTTGGTGATTACTGATCTTGCAAACAATAAGTTTTAGTTTGGTTTTTAATTTCAAGTTTAAAGTTCGTTTTCTACAGCAACAGTTTGATTCGTAAGATTTTTTTTTTTTTTTTTTTTTTTGTGTGTATCAAGTATTTTTATAAACTTCAAATTACTTCGTAAGTTTAGAAAATACATTCTTTAGAATGTGAGTATGTACGCATATTTTGCGTGTGTTATAGTAATTATTTCTGAAAAATAAATAAATAAATAAAAGTAAATAAGTGTCCAACTATTGAAACGGAAGTAGATTTTTAAATGACAGTAAGGTAAGTGTCTAAGTTTGATTCATTCATTAGTTTTTAAATTAGAATGTGAAAATAAGAAGGTAAAAAATATATATTTATTTTAAAAAACATAGCTAATACTTCTGCAAAGTCTTTCGTATTTTTCTAGATGGTATTTTCTAATGGTTAAAAGTAGTATTTTCAAGAAATGGATATTATTTTCAAAATTAGTAAACCAGTTTTTTTTTCTGTAAACTTAAAGTTAAGAGTTCTAACAGTACATGGAATTCAAAAGATGTTCGCGGCATGGGAGGAAGTTGCTTTGTAAAAATCATCAGTAATATAAACAAAACTGTTTTACAGCAGGAAGTAGCAAACAATTCAAAATTATTGAATAAATAGCTCATACTAAGTTGAAAAAGAAAAGTATATAACTTCAAAATACATTTTAAAAATAAAGAAAACAGGGTGACATAAAATGGGGACAGTAACTAGAATTGAGAATAATATGTTCAGATTTAATAAACAGATTTTGTTCTACTAAACTGTGGGGATGTCTTTCTATACACATAGCACATCTAAAACTCACCATAGGTTCTAAGATACATATTTATGCAATATTGTTTCAAAAACTTTAAAACGAAAAAGTAGTAATGTTGGAAATACAGTAGCTACAGCCTTATCGTGCAGTGAAACAAAGATGGCCCCTTGTTACGTCACAAGAGAATACGTTTGTTTAAAGCCCCAGGCTTATTGGAAGACCTTTAATGATGAAAAATAAATAAACAAAACGATATTATCTCTCAGAAAAAAAATACATTAATCTTGAAGGTTGATCATGACCATATTATTCATCTAGCTTGCAGTTTTTAAATAAGTGTTTTAGTAGTTTTTCATTGCACAAAATAATTTATTGGCCATCTAAAATATATTTGCTTAAACGTTTGGCGAAATTATTCATCAAAAACAAGCAACTTCACAAAAGAAAAGCTGCGCCAAGCATCTAAAAAGAGAAAAACGGCGAAATTTCATTTTCCATAGATTAATTCTCGACGACTAAGCCATTAATAAATCCCTGCTAAACTTGGGGCAACACAATTTGACGTTTCCCCAAGCGTTCCCCATTAACGAGTATTAATCTGCAACGTTCCTGCCCAAATCAATTTAATAATGTTGTAATAAGCAGGGGAAATTATTTTGGCGTATTTTCCGCTTGGCTGAAATGTTATCAAATCACGTGTTTAAAAATGAAAGTCTCCCCAAACCACTCAATAAATCCGTGTTTCAAATATGATTTATCGCTCTGCTTGTGTTTATTTTTTTCTCGTTTTACATGATTTGGATATTAATCTTGTTTGGAATGATTTTCATTACCTTAAATAATTGTCCTGGCGTTATGGATTGGAAATGTAAAAAAAGGATTTCTACTTAATAAATAATTGTTATATTTTATATTTATATATATATATATATTTTTTTTCTTTTTTATACCTCTGTTTTGTTTTCTATTTCGAACATTTTAAATAATTTATCATCAGCAATATTCGGAGAAAGGCTATTAAAACCTATAGGGTATCAAATATTAACTCCTATGATAAATGGGGTTCTTTTTAAATTTTTATATTTCTAGTTTCCTTATAGAATGCAATTTAACGTAGAGTAGTTAAACATTGGTAACATTAGTGAATGTAATGTTGCTGCAATTTGTGCACCAATTATACCTTTTGTGCTCGCAAATAACAAATTAATTTTAGAACGTACAACGCCTAGGCCCACACAGCAACCAAGTATTTCAACATACCAAGAGATGTTTTTAATTGTTTCTGAATGGTATAAATATTCGAAGTCTTGTGGTTTTTGTGCTGGAAATTTGGATGCGAATTAATCTCTTTGAAAGTAAGGAAATAATGCACGAACAGTGCATAAATTGCTAAATACTTCTTAATATTTCATTAGTACCTCAATTATCCGAAACCCTAGTAATCGAAACCTCGTTTAACTGAAGCTTGTGTCATTAATTTTTATCTTTGGTAAGTTAAAAATATCACTTTAAGCTCACCAATCACAATCGTGTTTAGTGTAGGATTAACACTTTGTTAACTTCATTTTTCCGTTTCGAATAAATAGACGTATTTTCAATGTTGCAACATGCTTCATATGTCAAAATTTTTCTCAACGTATTACATTTAGCATGTTGCTTTAAGATTACCTTATAATTTTCATAAAGAATAAAAGTCTTGGATTACGTGGTTACTAATATCAGAAAAAGTAGCTACTAAGTTAAAAGCGTTTGCTGAATATAGGAAACTATCTAAATATTTGACTTTTCATGTCTAGTTGACATACTCACAGAAATTGAATCAGTTCCTTAAGTAATATTTAATTATTATTTTGATTAATATAAAAGGTTAATGGAGAAATTGTAGTGTTCAAAATCATTATGGTTATTAATTGGCTGATTATAAACAGCCAATTAATAGGTAACCGGTAACTGATAAATTTCTTTATTGGCGCATCCTAAAAGGAACTAAGATTATATTGCTCCAGTGATTCTACGATCTTTAAACTGTTTATTTCGAGGAAAGTTAAGAATTATCTAGTGCAAAGTTTTATGTAGTAATAAACTTTTGATAAAATACAGAAAACATTTTCTTTTTTAGATGCAATGAATTTCTAAAACCTATTTATACTTTTTATGACTGATTTTAAAACTGGGACTTCATTGAATAATTCCAATTAATTTTTCCTTAATTTTTAATTTTCATCAAAATATGATAATAACGTAGAAAAAATATCCAGTAATTATGTGAGATAAGTTTTATATTTCCATTCATCTTTTTTTTTCTTTTTTTGCAACAATAGAAAGAGTTTAATAAAATTCTGTTGTAAGATTGTAAAAAAGGAGAAAAAAATAGATAGATTAAATTGCAATTTATGCGAAAACGTTCATTCGTTTTATTTTGATAAAAATCAAGAATTAAAGAAGTGTAGTCTTTTGCTTAATAAATAATATTTAACTCTCTTTGAAAAAGATTTCAGAAACAAAGGTTAAGAAATTTTAATTTAATCAAAAGAAAAAAAATGTGAAACGAAAATCATGAATAATAAACATTGAAAGGTGACGAAAAAAAAATATTTTTCCCATTAAAAATATCATTTTGTCTGGAAAAGATTTTATCAGCCTATTGAAAAAAATCAAATTACCTCTTCAAATAAACTCAAACGCGTTTGGTTAATTTTAAACTATGTAATTGAAATAAAATTTCACTGTAGCTTCATTTTTTTTCTATTTTTGATGTGATTAGAGAAATAAAAAGAAATAATTTCCCAACCCATCAGCCGTAATGAGAAGAAATTTTAAATTTTCTCACATTTTTTTTCAATCTATAATATATAACTATCGTCAATTTAAAATCAATTCGTCTCGACCTTTGTTCGTTTTGGTAGTAATTCATTTTTTTAAGCTTGTTCAACTCACCCTCTCAACTACGATTGGTAAAATAAGTTTGATGTTTTTATTTACGATCTGCAATTGAACGAGATTGTTATAGGTTTATAGGGAGAGCATGGAGTAATGTAGCATAAGTGCAAACAGCTAAGACCGGGGGCGAGGGGGATATTGAAATATTTACTTTCATTTCTTCAAAACGTTCTTAGAGCACACACATTTTTCCATGCTAACTTTTGATTTGATTCGTTGTTTTTTCCCATTCTAAAAATTTCATTTTTTACTGCAGAATATTCAATTTATGAAACTCAGGCATAATGTTTAGTAAAATATATAATCAGTATATCATGTGAATAAGAGTTGAACACGTTTTCTGTCACATTAAATATGTCTCTGTGCTATACCGTTTGAGCGTATCTCGATCAAGCGCAACATTCTGTAAAATTTGCTTTGCTGCTGTTGCCTTATCGTAGCAGTGAAACGGGATTGCTGTGCGTTTAAACACCACATGGAGAAAACGCATTGCCGGTATCTTAGTGCATAACTCTAATTTTTATTTAATTATTTATTTTTTCAGTTATTTTGTACATGTGATTGATCTTTTTTTTTTTAATCGCGAAAATTCACATCGACGCGAGCGAACAAGACTTTGACTGTAAATTAATCATCTCATTAAAGAAATTATTATCTATTTTCCATTAAAAAAAACCAGTTTTTATCATATAGTTCGTATTTGGTTCCACTTTTACAATTACATGAAGTTTTTCAGTAATGACGAGACATTGCCATGTAATTTCTTCAACGTTCGCATGGTGTTTGAAAAACATCTACTAGGGGGAAAAGTTTTTCAAGTCATTTAAAAAATTTAATATTTCTTTAGACCGAGTTAATGTTTTTTATATTCACTCTTTAAAAATGTTGTCAATATTTTTTGACGCTCATCTATAGCGTATTTCAGAATATCTGTAATCAAATAGTATTACCTTTTATATTTGGGGTAATGTTTTAAATTTTCATTGTGTGCTCCTTTTTTTATTTAAGAATTTTTTATAGTATGTTTTTACAATATGAATTTCAACTTATATCATTGATAACTACAAAAACTTAAAAAGTAACTCATTTATCACGTAAATAATGTTTGATAAAGTCAAAGTGATTCATCAATTTCGGAGAATTATTATTAGTATTATTATTATTTTTTGTAAAACAATGTTTTTTATTATTTTATTTCAAGTCTTGAGAATAGTTGAGTTCTTTTCATTTGTCACAGCGAGTTATTTCAATTGTTAACAAAATTTTTCCACCAATTGAATTTTGTTTAAAGGTACTCTTTTATATATCTAATTTTAATGACCCACAAAAAATGATTTCCCATTAACATGATAGACTTGCACACTTTCATTTGCACTTATATCACGTTAAAGGTGTACTTTTGCATATTAACCTGCAATTCATATCGTAAGGTGAATGCTACAAATAGATAACTAAAATTCAGTTTTTTTTTGTTTTTTTTTTTTAAATACTGCTTCAAGGAAATTCCTCAAAATAAGGTTTTTTCTTGATTTTTAGGGAATGGAAAAATTTGATTTATGTGTTATAAAGCTATCATTTCCTGATTTTTATTTAATAGAAGCATTTATGTCTTCTTTCAAACGAACATTTTTAACAAAAATGAAGTATTCCATTTTTTCTAAATGTACCGTTTCCTATATGTAGTACTCAGCCGAGAATATATCCTCCACTGTATACGATTTCTACCACTTTATATTCACTTTTCCCAGAATTGCTATTATTCTTCTGAACTTTTGAATACTGGAATAATTAATCTCTGACATAGTGAACTAGAGCATTAAAAAGTTTATGAAATGTAAGTCGGTATATACATGAAGGAAAGGATTTCGCATTTTGTAACGAGCGTACAGATTGATATAACAATTGTATTGTAAACTAAGCACTTTCTGAAATTTTCCTCTTAGGTCTCTGGATTCTTTTTTTTTTTTTCAAAAAACAAATATCTTCTTGAAAAAAAAAACTTTATTTAAAACTTCTAATTCGCATTTATGAATTTCAATTCAATATCCTTCAACTTTTAGATTTATGCAGAAAAAATCTGGTGTTCAGCAAAATAAAACGTATTCGATCTTCTTAAATATAAATTTTTAAAAAAACTTCAACTTTTTTCTCAGAAAATATGTTTTCGAAACTGAATTGTAGTGATATTGAAAGATGCTAAATGGAAAAGCCAGAGAGGATTGTTAGATATGTAAGACGAAACAACATCAAGGCTATGTTCACCCACACAAACATTTCTTCTCTGAATATTTATGCCTTCAAGAAACAGCTTGAAATACATTTTCCCATCAGGTATCACATTTTCCCGTAGCCGAAAAAATACATACAAGTTGGTTGCATTCTGCTTGCGAACGCGCTTTTTGCCTTTCAAAACAACCAAATCTGTATATCTGTCGAGATATATATCCTCTAGTGAATATAAAGCCAAACGTGTGTGATATTCAAAAATAAGTGCTCTATACATCAATATATCACGATATATTTCTCTTCGAAAATATAAATATATATTTTGCAGTCTTTCATCTTCTTTTATCTCTTTTGGTATCCTTTCGGTATCCGTTTTATTTATGCTTTTATGAATTTTATCTTTATATTACGACTTGTGCTTTTCTTTTACCCATCCCTAAAGCTTTTGTTGGAAAATGTGGGGAGAATTTTCTTCGCTTTTTTTTCTTTTTGAGCAAAACGCAAAAAGTGGCGACGGGAAGAGAAAAATATTCTTCAAATTTATATATATATATATATATATACAGAGAGAGAATTTTTTCTTGGTTTGAAAGAAGCTGGTGGTTTTTAGCCCAATCCATTAGATCCGAATATCTGGGCATAGTTTCTCAACTTGGTATGCATGACATTATTTTCTGGCAGCTCGTTCATATATATATATATATATATATATATATATATATATATATATATATATATATATATATATATATATATATATATATATATATATATATATATATATATATATATATATATATATATATATATATAGTTTGCTATTGGATCATAAATGTGCACGAGATGTATCTCATTTTTATTTTCTCAATTCGTCATTTTTTTCTCTCTTTTCACTTGAAATATGAAAGTATATGGAAAATGAAAGGGGTACGTGAGTGTATATAGAAAAGAGAGTAAGATAGAAAACAGATGTGCTACTAAGGGAATACGTATGAAGTACGTCATTTGATGTGCTACGGGTGCATAAAGGGCACTTTTTAGGAAGTCTTGACGTGTTTTACATATTCCTTTGGGAGGATACAAAGTTCCCCTTTAGACAAAAGTTCTTTAAAACTTTTGGCCAACTTAAAAAGATATCTTTCTTATTTAATTCAGTTTTTCAATTATTCATAATTCTAAAAGCTTGAATTTTTAATCAATTGGTTTTTTTTTTTTTTTTTTTTTTTTTTTTTTTTTTAACATAAAATACATCGTTTAATCGCTTCTTTGAAATAAATAAAACTAAATGTTAATATAATTTCTAGCCAGATTGTAAAGACTAAACTATTTATTGCTTTAATTTACATTTGCACATTATTTTTGTGTAAAAAAGACATGCTTTTTAATTTTAAGACGTAGTACATTTTTTTTAATTTTTGAAACAACTCATTTCAATATGTATGTCTGTATGTCCTCCTTCAACAGGATTAGAGGCTAAACTTAATTTGCAATTTATCTACTGTCGATGAATGATTAAAATCTTTAATTTTATGCTTACGTGCGTTTTTTGTCATAAGTATCACAGTCATTTAAAGTTCATCAAGACAGGAGGCATTATTTTTGTCACAAAATTCATAATACATTCTGTAGAACAAACTATTAATATTCAACAAAACAGTATTAAACGTAGGTAAAGCTCAAGTAAGCAATTGATTGCAATGAATTGCGCATTTGTGTTTTACCTACATTGTTTACTACTGTTATTTACTGCAACTGTTTACAAGTTATTAAAAATAGCGAAATTCTGAAAACCGTAAGACAAATACATTGATTGAAAAATCTTTTTCGAAACAAGTGCAAGCGATTGAAAATACTTGAAAATCGATTATGCTTTTTATTACTGAGATTCCTGTTATTATTGACGTGTTCAAAAAATATCTTGAAGAAATGAAAAAAAAAAAAAAAACTGTTTGACCAGCAATGGCGAACTTGGACAAACATGGCGCTGAAGATTTACTGTACAAAGATTGTGCTCCAACCTGCAGAGTGGTTTCTCCAAATAAGAGAAATAGACAGAACAGTGAAGAGCTGCTGTAGAAGTTTCTGGAAGGAAAAGTGTGTAGCAAGAGAAAAAAAAACGAATAATCGTTTAACTTGCTATAAAAGTTGGAGCAACTCGAAAAATTTATAGCATTCATAGACATAGGGAGAAGAAGTCAAAGTTCATTCATTTCTCCCCCAACAAGAATAAAGTGATGGGATGCGTTTTATTTATTACTTTGTTCATTTTAGTAGGGAAAATCAACTATTCTTGTCGTAAGAGGATCTTTTTCTGAGCTGTATAAGCTTATCGTTATTAAGAATTGATTTGAGTATTTTCTGGACTGAAATGTTGGAGTACAGTTTATTTTTGTCCCGTTTTATTTTGAAATCGGGAACAAACCTGATACGTTTGCTTGAGTAAGCAGGTTATACATAGAAAATATTGCAAGCAAAAGTTGTAGAAAAAAGGATTTATCTGCCGGATTTCACCAAAAATTTAATATTTATATCAATGACCAAGCCACGTTTCTTGGCTTCATGGGCTTCTAGATATAGATGATTGGCTTAATTTAATGTAGTAACGTTCGAATTTCTGCCGTTTTCAAAGTGCGGCTGTTTGACCAATTGCGTCTTTATTTTTTCGTGCATTATTATTCCTAAGTACCTTTTTTGCTTTTCTTGCATGTGTAAAACACAACGATACAATTATAATCAATGCTTGTAAAAGAGTATGAGGTTTTAAAACAGAGATAAAATAGCAGCATCATACAGAAATGAAGGTTAGTTAAATGCATTCAAATATAACTGCCCGTATTATATAAATACATCAGACCTATTTAAAGTAAAATACGTAATAATTTCATTAGGAATCAAAAAGTATCATGTTGAAAAAGTCTTTGCTTAGTCCGTGTACAATAGTTTCATATTTCATACTTTCATACAAAATATTTAGTTTTACATTTGATGTTTTCCTTTTTTTTATTTAATTTCTAGGGTTTTTTTTTACGTTTGACATTTTGTTTTATGATTAAATAGGGTCTGGTGGGGTAAAGTGGTCATGAAATCAAGATTTTTTAATTTAAGTGGATAACAAATAAAATAAATTCCTTAAAATTTTCAACTTTTTTGTTGTTATTTTCCATTAATTAATGAAGAACACGGTGCATTGAATTTTAGAAAGAGAAAAAGTAGGCTTATACCACCTTCTTTTCCGTATGTATCTATGACCACTTTAGCCCATGGGGCGGGGGAAAATGATCATAGTATGGGGTAAAGTGGTCATACTTAAAAAAAAAAAGATCCAAAATCAGTAGGAATAACCATAATATTTATGTATATTGGGTATTTATATAGATTACACATATAAACACGAGTATACAAGTTTATACATGACTATATGCATCTCTGCATCAGATGCATGTATGTACGTGTCTAGTCGAGTATATACGTGTATACCCGAGCATATACGCGTGTACAGAGTTCTTCACGAGTATATATGTGTCATGTGGAAATGCGTTTAATACAGTATAAACGAGTATTTACGCGTATACACGTATATATACCTGCATATACCGAACATCATATAAATAATTGTATATCTCTTGAGAATATACGTATGTATACAAATATATACGAGTATACACTTAAATATAAGTGCATATACGGATATACACGATTATGCATGATCATACGTATATACTTCTAATGCGTATATGTACGTGTCTACTCAAGTATATACGTGTAAACAAGCGTAAATACATGCATGTTCGTGTATACACCTGTATAGATGTATATAAGTACATATATTCGCAAATTTAGGTGTGTACACCAGTATCTGCGCGTCATCGGATGCTTGTATGTACTTGTCTACTCGTGTATGTATACACGAGTGTATACGCGTTTACACGAGTATATACATGAATATATCAAATGCTTGTATGTACGTGTATACTCGAGTATACGAGTATATAAGCGTTTGTTCGAGAATTTACGCGTTACGTGTATATACGCGTATCAGGAGATTCCACTCCCTGATCGTTCCGCTCGACAATCCCATTCGCCGCCAGCGGCGGGTGACAGTTGATAAGTATAATGTTTTTTAAAGATTTAACAACTGCTCCTTATCTCCAGTTTCTTTAGGTTCGAAGGGGTGATCTGGGCCTGCTAAAGAGTAAAGTTACATATTTCTTGTGCAAGGGATTAAGAGATAGGACATTTTAATTTTGCCTTTATTAACTGGGAGAGTCGAGCTTGTTGCTCTTTTTGCTATAAGTTTCATATAAAAAGGCTTCAAAAAGAAAATTAACTGAACTTGAGATTAATAAAAAGTATGAAATATGAAAATTAATTGAGAAGGGAGAAAGTCAGAAAAAAAATAGCTGGGCACATATGGAATTTCTAGAATTAGTGTCTAATATGGTTGAAAAAAAGGAAAAAATTACAAAAATATTTGAATAGTATTTTTAACTAGTATTTTATAATGTTAAACAATGAAAGTGAGTTAAACAGAAAGAGTAAGGGTGAATTCGTCAAAAAATAAATACATGGTGCAAGAAATGACAAAAAATAAGAAAAATCATTACCGCCCTTTATCAGTTGACCACCTGTCTAAGTTGAGCGCCAAAGTACTGCACCGCGAGTGGTCAACTTACATAGGTTTCACTGTACCTGAAAATACCGGTACAGAAACGTTTATATATAGGTAAAAGGACGTGTTTACAATCGTGTTTACATATGTATTCGTGCATACACGTATATACGAGTATATACTCTTGCCGACATTTATATAAACGTACATGTTCATGTATACATGTAGTTACATTAATGCTCCTCCATGCACGTATATACTTTTGTATACAAAAAATAGAGTATACGTATATACTAGTATATACACGTGTAGACGCGCTCATATACGTATTTACGTAAAGACAACGTATTTATTCGGACATGTGCATATATACACTATTATACGTGTTAACGTTATATATACAGATATAGTAGTATCATACATAAATGTTCGTTAATTAAACTTTATTTCATACCATTTATTGTAAAAAAAATGAGTGTTTAGTAAAATGAATCTTTAATTAATATCCGCCTTGTATACGTTTTATTCGTCGAATTTGAAAAAAACGTTTACTGCAAAAATTACGATTAAAAAAAAAGTATCTTCGAATTTTTCGAAATTTTTCTTCAAATATTTTTTTTTTTTATTGAATCAATATTTTTAAAATTGCCGAATAAAAATTAAAGCTTAGATATTTGTGCGTAATTCATTGAAAAAAAATTTAAAATTGTTTAAGAATATTTTGAGTTATAGCAATTTAAAGCAACCCCATTTTTTATAAAAAAAACTAATTAAATTTAAATAAAATTTTTCTTTTTCATATTTATGTTATGATTTTGCTTATTAAATAAATGGTGAATCAGTGCAAAAAATTTCAAAACTCTAAAGTATATAATAAAAAAAAATTTCAAAATGTGTCCCGGACCCCCTTAAGGTAAAATAACGGTAGAAGATCGATTTAAGTTAAGCCTAATTATGTGACCGTTTTACCACATCTTACTTGAACTGCTCTAAAATATTATGTAAAATAAATACAGATAGCTGCTCATGAGCTGTTCTTGTGACATGTAGGAAGCTTGCCGTGCTGTCAATCTATTCGAAGTTCAAGTAAACAAAATTTCCCAGTGAAGTTAAAAGAGGGTTCAGAGTTTAAAATGTTTCATGTGCACAAAAATGAATTTTTTCGCTTAAGAAAATGTTGCCAGCGAGAAAATTTTGAATGCAGAATGTAGTTCTTATCTGCATTCTGCTCTAAAATTAAAAAAAATTACACTCATACGAACATTTATTTCCAAGCTACAGCCAATTATTTTATGCATGACCACTTTACCTCACTAACCACTATCCCCCCCCCCTAGACCCTATAAAACATGCAATTTTAATTTCATTTGATATCAGACATTTGTTACATGATTCAATGATTGCTACTGAATCTTGCATTTCTTGCTTGTTACATAACTAAATATTTTTTATGTGAAATTTCACATATAACTGAAAAATAGATGCATATTAGATAACTAAATATTTAAAAACTTAGATTGAATTTGAGATTTGCTACGCAATTTAAAATGTTTATTTAACCAGGTATTTGTTTGGAGTCCTTTGGGTGTACAATTATTAATGAATGGAAAAACAAAAAAAAAAAAAAAAGTTGATTGTAGCTGCTATGAATCTTCTGGGAATTTATTTCTGAATCTTTTCAGTGTGTACTTATCCATTGTGAACAAAAAATGAAATGGTTAAGTCTACCTTTCACTATCGAAGTTTTACCCCAACTTTAACACTTAATTAATTCGTACTAATGTGAATTCCCAAATTAGTCCTTTAAGATTACCAAGAAAATGTATTTTCGCCCTCTTTTTTTTTTTGTGTGTGTGTGTGTGTGTGTGTGTGTGTGTGTGTTTGTGTGTGTGTGTGTGTGTGTGTGTGTGTGTGTACCTGTTGTGTTTAGAAACTAGATCAAAGTTAATTCAAAGCTCTAAATATGGTTTCTTTATTTCCTGTTGTATAAAACTAATATCAGATTCAAGTTTTATTTAGCACATCTCTGTAAATAATGAAAACTACAAAAGAAAGTTTGAAGTAAATACAACATTGCACTAATGAATTAACCTACTCTAATGCTGCTTAATTAATGCTATTTTTTTCATTGCAAATGCTCGTTTATTTAATGAAAAAAGAATATACATTGCCCTTTTTTTTCTATTCATATCACGGTAATAAGAAAATAAGGAAAACTGCTTGCAAAGCCGCGTAAAAATATCTTATAAGATCAAATAAAGACTGTAGCCAAAAAAATTTAATTTAAATGACTAGGAATCTTATTTCAGCATTATACTTACTACTTGGAGTTTACTCGGGGCATAAGCTCCTTTTTTTCATTTAATATTTCGGCTTTCACGTCAAATATATATAATCCTTTCCAACTTTTAATTAAAAACTCCATTTTTTCTCTCGTTTTTTTTAATCTTCTCGGCGTGTATGTTTTTTTCATGTGTTATTTCCGCATAAAGTTTTTGTTTCATTAATTAATTCTTTCTTGATACTCCTAAGCCACACACATAAATATATTTTTTCAAAGTAAAAACTCAGTCTCAAGTATTGTGTTGTAAAAAAAAGTTGTTTTCTTACTTTGATTATGAAAAAAAAATGCATCCACACATAAAAGAAGAATAGAAAAATTTATACAAATATAAATTAATACTTTAGTTTTAGCTAGATGTTGGAATATTTCATCTGAATTGCTTATTTTTTTACAGCATTAAATTTATTTTCTTTCTGTTCTTTTTTTTTAATAATGGGGGCTCTTTGTGCGTTTTTAATGGTTGAACGCTCTAAAATGAAATAATATTTTGATATAAATAAGAAACTATTTTTCGGCTTGCAGTATCTTAAAGTACTTGTTATTTTAGAAAAAAAAATAAATTGTGTTTAATCTATCCATTTTAGTGAAGTATAAAATGGAAAAACAAATCTAGATTTTTTAAAAATTTTAAAAAGCTGATATCTAGAGATGTTTTTTAAAAATATAAATAAATGCACTGAATATTAATGTATGGATAATTATACAAATACTTAGACATAATGTGGATGCATGTGATTTTTTTTCTCTATAAACTAATTATTAAATAGAAATATTCTTTAAACTAAAAGGCTGGGTTTTTTTTTTATTTATGTTAACTATTTTGATATAAAAAAGAGGTTTCTATAAATAGAATTATGATTGCTACCAAGTTTTTAAAACAAAATAATCATACATATTAGCTAAATTTATCAATAGGTATGAATAGTTGACAGTACATACACTGTAACAAATTTGGGAAACGTTTCTGGGTATATCGGAAACGTTTCCGAAATAATAAGAATCCTTCATCCAATAGCGAACTCCTCAATATTCAGAAAGCTTTTTTTTATTTCAAAAAATCTAGAAGCGGAAGTGAGGCGCAATGCTTCGAAACTTATTTTATACCTCCAACACTGGCGCCAGTGAGTCGGAAATAACGAGAGCTTATTTTTTTCCTTTTCTATGACTGCTGCAGTCAGCAACTGTTTAGCATTGGATTGCTTGTTATTTCATGTCTAGAGAGTAGTAAATTGTGTCGAAACTAGTTTTACGCCTTTGCATTTCGGGCTGCCCTTGATTTTTTAGACGACGTACGCAGCTATTAAGTTAGTTAATAACGATTCGCTTCTTTACAATTGCCAGTGCGACCATGATTACATATATATTGTGTGTTCAAGCGTGAATAGTTTGAACACCCGTTTTTATACTTAATGAAACGAAACCCTTTGGATTACTTTTTCAGTTGTAATGGAGATACTTAGATTTTCTTCCGCTCATGTTCATTTGTAAGTATTAATGAATATTTTAAAACATGTTGTTATATACATTTATATTTTTGTTGATTTGCATTTGATGAGGCTCCAATTGTTACTGTTTTTGGGTTTATCGAATTAATTTTAAGTTATCCTACATACCTATGTGCGCAGTGTACTATTTGTTGTAACCAATTGAAACTGATTAATTACGCAAAAGAAATAAGATTTATATTTGAAAAGCAATCACAGAAAAGTTATTTCAAAATACTTGGATATACATACATTGGTTCAAAAAAAAATCAATTGTTTAATTCATTAAAAATATGGTAATGCAAATGTTTTCTTGTATTGTAATATGCCTCACAAAAAATGTGCCAGTATTATTTATCTTTTTTTATTATAATTTATTCATTTATTTAAAAATATTTATACCATTAGAAAATGGCTCAGTTATCTATTAGTAAGCAACATAGTTAATTCATGTGCTTATTCATTTTGTTAAATGTGGTGGACAATAAAAAATTCCTTGACATTAGTTTGTTCGGTAAATAACATTTCCTTCGTGGATATACTAGTTTAATATAGGACAGTCAAGAGGAATGAGTCAGTGGCAAAAATGGAACAGCTGCATTTACAAGCCGAAATAAAAAGAAATATTATTTCATGTCATTGTTTTAAAAGTGATCATTTTTTAAATACTATGTTATTAATATACAATGTACTAATAGGGAGAAGACGAGAGGCGTTCACCACGCAGACTTCAGGGATTGCTTTTTTTTTGGGGGGGGGGGGGCGCTTTATAGCATTTTATGGGTTCACCATCACTCTTATGGTGTGGGGGGGGGGAATCTCGTATATATGAAATGGAGTAATCATGCAATAGAATTCAATGTTTTAATAAATAAAATACATAATGCATTTTGCGCACATTGTAAAAATAAAATCAGTAACCTATTTTGATTAAGTATTTATATTTGTGATGAACTGGAAAAGGGCAAGAACAAAAGAATCAACCCGAATGGTTCCAACAGGAGGACTTAGTGTCATATTTAAATTCACCAATTTCTCTGTTGGCACTTTTCAGTACACTTTGTTCGTCCTTGACGCGAAGGGAAGGTAAGTTCTGTCAAATTTTACCCGAAAATACAAGCTATCAAGTTTGATACAAGATATGTTTTTAAGTTCTGCATTAAAAATACAATATGTTGATAATTTTGTCTTGAAAATATTGAGAGAAAAACTGAAGTTTAAGATGGTTTAACAAACAATCCCACTTTTGAGAAAGTACCCCCCTTCCATCCCCTGACGATTTTGTGATTAGTAATGAAACTACTATATTATTTCATAAATTTTCAAAAATTTATAACTGTGCATATGTTACGCTGTTAACCATGCTATTTGTAATTAGAAATTCAGAAAAAAAAATCCACGAATGATTCTAAAATTGCTTGTTTCATTGCTGCTAGATATGAAAGAACTGAAACTGATATGGTATGCAATACTATAGTAAAGAATTATATTTTAGAAAAAATCACGGAAAAAGGATTCTGAAATTCTCGGAAACGTTTTTGAAAATTGTTTGGAGAGTTCCGAAATACTCAGAAACGTTTTCGAAACTTTCATGAACCACAGCTGCACAGAATACTCAGAAACATTTCTGGAAATTACGGAAAGAGGATTCCGAAATACTCAGAAACGTTTCTGAAAAATACTGAAAGAGTATTCCAAAATACTCAGAAACATTGAAAGAGGATTCCGAAATACTCAGACACGTTTCTGGACATTATAGAAAGAGAATTCCGAAATACTCAGAAACGTTTTTGAAAATTTCATGAACCGCAGCTGCACGATATACTCAGAAACGTTTCCGGATTTTTTTTACAGTGTAAGCAAGTACATGCTCAGACACTCCTAATTAAATATTTATAAAAGTATTTTTTTATTTGCATCAAAAACTGTGTTAGACATATGCACGTCTCAAATAATAACTTTCTACAGCATAACAGTGGAAAAAAGATGCACCAAGTGTTTCTTTAAAATTCAATAACAAAAATTTAATGAATAACGTTATAAAAAAATCATTTCGCTGCTCTTCTGCGAAATTATTAACGCGTTCTTTTTGACTGGGACGTAAATAAATCTAAATGACATGTCTACTCCTATAATCAGAACATACAGTACAAATGAAAAATCACACATACATTCTTCCGTTTTAATATATTTATTATGATTCAAAATACGAATGCCTCATAGAGATTTTTCACACAAAGTTGTGTGTAATTATTTATTTCTACGGCATAAATCATTTTTTGCATCCTTTAAAATGTTAAAAAGTATTTTGTTCAAATAGTCCTTCAGTATCGCATTTCTCCTCTTTTCGACTTTAGAATATCTTAATTAGAATATTAGAAAAACACCAAGGTAAATATTTAGTACAGAAACTGATATTACGTTTACTATACATCTTCACCTGAGTAAATTTATAAATTTCAAATGCGAAGCGAAAAAAAAGCAGTTATTACAGATTTGTACGACGATACTTTTTTTACAGCAAAAATCAATTAGTTATTGTCTTCTTTGTATTGTCTTCTTGTTTTCGAGTGGTATTCTGCTTCTTTTTAAAAACCTTTCTTTCAAGAAACATGTGTCTGTTGTATTTCGTAACGTGTGTCACGCTATCTCCTCGATAACGGTCATGAGTTAGAGATCAAAATAGGTACCAACATACTAGGATTTTTTCAAACAACTCATTCAGTCTGATCTCATCTTTGTAAGGCACTTAATAACAGAGAGCAGCAACTAAAAATCATCTCAAATTTTGTAGCAGCTAAGTTTTGTTTTCATAAAATATACTTTTATTTTTGAATTTGTTCCGGTTATAGGTGGGATTATTTGCTGCAGTTCAGAACATGAGACTATGCCACGAGAACAAATTCTTATTTTTCAAAATTATTAAATGCCATTTCATTTTTACAGAAGATCAAAAAAGGCCCCAATTGTTTCTTAACAATATTTTCAGTATTATCTGCTGTCATTTTGCCTGTAAATTTAAAAATATAATGATAATGAATGCATATTTTCTGAGGCTTTTCCTCTCAAAGTAGGAGTCAAAATTTATCCGTCTTATACTTCTTCCTTGTTTATGACACACTATAATTAATTTTTACAGCAGCAAGATGATCGATAATGGCTTTTATTTTAAAAGATTTCAATGAAGACTTTTTTTGTTGTCATAGTTGTATAGCATAGAGAGTGTGAAACGTTGTTTAGGTATCATTGTCCTTACACTGGGAAGCATTTTAGTGACTTTTTATTTATTTTTCGAGCGAGCTTTGACGTTAGTTGAAGATTTACTTTGTTTTCTACAGGGAAATTATGAGGACTGATGTCCTTATATTGAAGCCCAGTGGGTCAGTGGTAGCGTTTTCCGCTCCCGTGCCACAGGCCCGGGTTCTTTTCCTGGGTTGAGCGTGGTTGACTCAGCCGTTCATCCTTTCAGTGGGTCGATAAAAGGAGTACCAAGTGTACTTGGGAACCAAACACTGGGGGGTCAGCTTCACGCGGAACGCATTAGGCTGACTATCTAACCAGAACATCTGCCTTACACCTCATAGCCCCTGGTCAGGAAAACTGAGTTCGGCACAGTAGGCCTTGCGCCTCACGTGCTGTCGTGAAACAGGGTTTGGTTTGATGTTTTTATATTAATGCGAGTTTTATCGAAGTCATTTGGAATGTTTAGTTTATTTGTATAATTTCGCTCATTTCTTACATACATTTCTTATACACAGAATTCAAATCTTAATGTTTCATGTTTGCATTGTGTATTATGGTTTAACCTTTAAGATTCTCAAGTTAATTTGCTATTTTCATATGATATATAGTAAAAACAAAATAATATATATAAAAATATTCTTAAATTTATGCAAAACTATTACTTTTAGAAACATCGAGTGACCATTCATAGAACATTAATATTCGAAAAGATAAAACAAGAATTTAAAATTAAAAAAAAAAATGTTTTGAAACCTGGTTGCAAGTTAGGATACTGAAAACGTAAATTTGTCAGACAAAAAAAAAAAAAAAAACCTTTTTGTTTCCTCAATCGAAAATTGCTCGCGGGTTACCTTCTCAAAATCTCATTTTTGGTATTTTTTGATTTGTGTCACGATTATTTTCAAGCTACGATATTTTTTAAAGATGAAGAATTAATTTTTTGAATTGGAGTCTCAGCAAGCTCTGTATCAACAACTTGTTTAAAATGGCTTCCCAAAAAAACTTTAGATTAATGGTCACTAGTGGCCAATAATGCAGCCATTTACTTGAAAATGGCTACAAAAAAATCGTCTTAGTCGCCAAAAGTAGCGACTACGTGTTTCTTTATTGGTGAATATTCTTGCAATACCAGACCGAAAATTCAAATGAAATGAAAACTTGATACCGGAATACCGATATTGATACGATATATGAAATTTCTATCGGAATACCGATATTAATACCGATATATGAAATTTCTATCGGAATACCGATATTAATACCGATATATGAAATTTCTTTTTAAAAAAAAATGCTTGGAAACAGTTTGTTTCATTGTCATTATTCATAATTTTGTACAAAAATTGCATTATTTATGAAAACGTATTGTAAACAAATATAAAATGAAGGAAAAATATCATAATAAAAATCAAGAATAGAAAAAAAAAACATTATGCATCTATTGAATTGTCTCTACACCTGGTAATCATTTTAGTGCTTAACTTTCGTACAAATGAACATAATCTTTCTGAATTCCCGCATGTCGGTGGTACAGTTAACAATACACCTCCTCTAATTGTCTAGAAGTCCTTCATCTTCAAATAATTCGGTCTCTTGCGTGTTGTTTTTGGATAAATCCTTTTGTGTGTGTTCCGTTTGTATCGTATTAATATTATTATTTTACTTATTTATTTGTCCTGAATTTATAGCTAGTCGTAATTTCTCTTCGAGAGATGTTACTTTTGCAATGATAATATAATTTTAGATTTGTGTTTGCTCTTTATTGCTCTTTGCTTTCAAATTTACGATAAACGTGACTAAATTTGATATGGTTAGTTTCTCTTATTCGTTTTCGCTCCCTTTTCAACATTCTTTACAATTATAATTATGTAAATATCTGAAAATGTGTTTCAATTCATTATGCTTTACCTCTAAGAAATTTTCAAGGCACTAAATAATTTCTAAATATTTTCTTTCCAAGTATAAAGCCAAATAGCGAGACAGGACAAGAATCCAATACTGATGACAACAAATTACCATTTTTTTAGCTAACAAGAAAAGTTTTTGTCAAAATTTATTACAATTGAGTCAAACTAAAAAAGAAATCAAAGTATTACTGCAATTGATGGTTGGGATAAAATTGTTCATAGGACAAATACATTAAAAATTGCACTCGAAATTAACTTTCACAAAAGGGAAAGTAGATGATCAGTTCCCATACATAAAAAGATTTTTTTTAAGTGTTATTAATAGAAAGTCTTATTTTTGGTATTTTTTGAGTTGTGTCACTATTCTTTTCAAGCGACGATATTTTTTAAAAAATGGCTCCCAAAAGCCAAATGTGGTTATTTTTTTTGCAACTCTGGTAGCTATTGGCTACTGTTCCGTATCCCTAGTCTAGATTTTTACTTCCCAGAATGGTGACCCATGAACTGCTCTCGAGTGAAAGTGAATAACAGCATCATTGTATGAGTAATTTTGAAATAGTCGACCCAGATTATTGTCAAATTCATACATTTGCAAGAAATGTTACCCGCTGTTTCGTTAAGTTTTATTACAAAATGATTGGGAATGTGTGTGATTCGTTGCTCTTAATTGAATATGTGTATTGGTCGAATTAAGGAAAGTTGTAAATTTTTAAGCAGTATTTATTTATAAGAGAATTTTGAAAAAACATTGACACAGCATACACAAAATATTAACTTCTTTTTGCGCTAAAAATGAAGTTTAAAGACAGTACACTCATTCACAACTTTGAGAAAATAAGTTTTATAAAAGAGATAAATGACAAAACTTTATCTTCCAACTTAGATATATCCTTGACACTACTTTTCCTGACTTATTGAAATTGTAAATACAAATGCAGTACAACTACTTTTGGACGTATTTCAAACAAAGGGAGCCAAATAGTCAAACAACTATTTTACAGATTTCTTTCAAGAAAGAATAATACGGAACTGGGATTTAAAGAAATTATTTTTAACTGGAACTAAAGAGACGAAGAAGAGAAAAAAAAAATTCTGAACCAGTTTTCTCAAATGTTTATAATGATTCCTTTTCTTACGTTTCACCAAAAAGAAGTAGTTTAGAAATTATCGTAAAGTTATTTTTTTCAACATTTAACTTTCAGATGAATTTTAAAAGATATTAATTGAAACAGACGTAATATATTAATTATATATTGTATTAATGAAAATTAATTGAAATAGACAGTTGACATTTAATTTCGTTTCCACCTCCAAACACTTCTTTAGAAACCCTTTCAGGTGCTTTAGCTTAAAAAAAAAAAAAAGAAAGAATTTAATTAAGACACATCCACAACCTGAAAATTATTTTGAGCTAATAAGTAATAATATTAGCTAATTGTATTTATTTAAATTCGTTTGAAAATAAATCATTTTTGCACTATTTATGCAAACGAATTTTCTGTTAGGATTGACGTTTTTATTTGCAGAGGGAAAAAAACTGTTCAAAACGTTTGAAGCTATACAACATACTTCATCTTTTAAAAAGTTATAAATTCACTCTTAATTATGTTTTTATTAAACTTTGGTCTTAGTTTTTCTAATCAATAAATCCATGAACAAAATTTTCTCTTTACCAGAGAAAAAGAATTAACAGTGCTCCAAGGAATATCATTTAATTCTCTAGAATTTTTCACAAAAGCAAAATATTTGAAAACTTACTTGAAAAATCGCATGAGCAATTCAGGAACATAAAAATCATTTTGAAAATCCAATTAAAGAAAAAAAACTTGTGGACAGAAATAATTAACTCGTTTTAAGAATTAAAAAAAAAGAAAAATTCAGAAAAAGCGAGTAAAAGAGAGTAAAACGGCACAAACAAGAAAGAATTAACCAAGTTATACAACAAAAAACAAAATTATTATACGACACTGCCGAAAAAAAAGAAAGAATTAGAACGAATTAAGAGTACGAAAAGAAATAAAAGTAAACTGCTAAGAAGTGATAGAAAGTAAAATAGCTAAAGAGAAAGAACGGGAAAGGAGAAGGAAAAAAGTGTAAACAGTCCACAGATTACTCAAACAGAGTTCTAGAATTAAAGCTCCGTAAAACAGCCGCACTTAATACAATTTATTCTCTTTTCGTTCAAGCACTTTCTTTTTCTTTCTCACCGCTCCTCCCCCCCCCCCTGCTCGCATTAAATTACGTGTTCGGTCTTTTGTTTCGAAAACCGGAACATTCCGGTCGAATGGCGGGAAAAAGCTTTAAGGGGACTTTCATTTTTATTCATCCGGGTATTAGAGTGGTAATTGGCGCCACCGAAAGCAGAAAACATTTCGGTTGGCGTTGCTAATAAAGGCGAAACGAAAATGTCTCTCCAATCCAATTAGCATTCATCGCGCCGAGAGGCTCTGGCGGCTAATTAAAACGTAATTAGGCGTAATTAATTAGTCGCATCAGTCACCTCCCAACTAATCTTATTTTTACTCTACTTGGTTCCGAGTTGTTGTCGAATCGGGAGGGGAGAGGGTTTCCTTTGTGCTGCTGTCTTGGCTTGTAGATATTCGGGTCCGCCATTTTGTCAGGAGACATTCCATGGAAGACTTTTAACGCTCTTCAGTTAATTGATGGGCCGTTATTAAGACAGAAAGAATGAAGTGGAATCCTATAAACACCAGCGATTAACGGATTAAGCTGTTACACATCCAAATGCTTCTCCTTAATTATTGCTGGCAAGGACATGAAAAGGAAGATTTACCCAACTTGCTGAGAAAATATTTCAAGATCTATCTATAAATTATCCAAATAAAATGTTCCCTTCTCAGTTACCTTTTTCTTGTGCTACGTTTATTTGTATTGTATTCTTCCAATTTATATTCATTTGCTAAGAGCATAATCTGTCAATAATTGATGGGCATGAGATCGACCCTCCTACATTATAGAAAAATGTGTTTTTGGAATGTCTAACTTTTCTCAGCTGAATTCGGATCCAAATTTTCATGACTATATAATCCTTACTCATTGGAAGTAAGATTCATTGAAATCAGAAAAATAAATTTATTTTAACTAGGCAAATCTCATTTTTATTATTTCTCATAGATGTTTTTTTCGGAGTACAAGATAATTTCAATAATACTTCACCAAACTTCAAAAGTAAGACATCATTTTTAAAACAAATCTCCGCTATCAGCTGAAAAAGGAAGAAGCCAGTCCCTTTTTTGCCATTTTTAGATAAAACCCTTAAAAAATGGGTTTTTGAATTCCTTTTTTCCAGTATACTAGAACATATTTTTTTTTACTTTCTTTTTCTTTTTTGTGTTTTGAATGTTATCAACTTTTTAAATTTTTACATTGTTTTCTAATTGATTCGCATTATTTAATAAGTAACTTACTTTCAATGTATTGTATTATTCGGGAGGAAATGTTAATGATAAATATTTCAGATTACTTTGTATTGATGTTTTAATTTTTTGTATTTTAAATGTATAAGTAATTTATTTCCTTGCATTATTTAATTTGGAATGTTAATAATTAATCGTTATCATTAGTACTATTAGATTTACTTTGACTGTAAAAAAAAAATCTTTTTTTATTAACAAATTGATAACGGAATTTAGTTCTGGCATTACACATGTTTTAGAGTTTATTTATGCAGGAGAAAAGGAAAGTTATAAATAGTTTATCGCTTCCAGTTATTCTAATTATTATGCCCCAAATAATCTTTTTGAAATCATTTTGGAAGGCACTAAAGTTTATCAAATATATATATATATATATATTATATATATATATATATATTTTTTTTTTTTTTTTTGAAAACTTTAACTAAGTAGCCTTTTTTTTAAGGGGGTCCGGGACACATTTTGAAATTTTTTTTATTATATACTTTAGAGTTTTGAAATTTTTTGCACTGATTCACCATTTATTTAATAAGCAAAATCATAACATAAATATGAAAAAAAGAAATTTTTTAATTTAAATTTAATTAGTTTTTTCATAAAAAATGGGGTTGCTTTAAATTGCTATAACTCAAATATTCTTAAACAATTTTCAATTTTTTTTTCAATGAGTTACGCACAAATATCTAAGCTTT